>NC_134705.1:146767053-147067053 GCF_043290135.1 Rhipicephalus microplus
TTGCAGACTTCATAGCAAGTGGGATATTCCCTACATTCTCGAAGATAACCAAGAAGACACGATCGGCTAACCTGAACATCAAATTCAATCGAGGGCTTTGGTGACGGAGGTGCTGAAAATGCGCCGTGCGTCACTTTTTGAGGCTTCATGAGCTGTACTCCACAAAAGCTGGTCAACTGTTGCTGGCGTGTTCAATACTGAGCTGGCTAAGCGTCATTTTTTTTCAAGTGTCCCATTTTTGTTCTCTTGGGACACATTGAATTTTCTCGTATTCTATGAGAAACACACAGCAACTAATATGGGACGCTCTTGGTGGATATCCTTGCCTTTACCCATCGTGGTATAGCTCATCAAGTCGGCTGTAGCGCTGTTTAGCTCGAGGACGCAGGTTTCATTCTCTGAGCGGGCTGCTGTTTCTAAATAAGGTCGAAGGGCAAGTTAATCCGTGTATTTAACTTCAGGTGAACGTTGACACAACGCTAGCTGGGTGGTCCGGATCAATCCTGTGCCTTATATTCGTATTGCGGTTTTGGCACCCAAGACCTCCATGTTACGGTATTCACTGAAGTACAAAAGGAGGTTTTCCCCCGAAACTTTAGCTGCTAAAGTTGATTGATATGTAGGGTTTAACGTCCCAAAACAAGCATATACCAGCATATGATTGTGAGAGACGCCGTAGTGGAGGGCTCCGGAAATTCCGACCACCTGGAGTTCTTTAACGTGCACCCGAATCCGAGCACACGGGCCTACAACATTTCGACCTCCATCGGAAATGCAGCCGCCGCAGCCGGGATTCGAACCTGCGACCTGCGGGTCAGTAGCCGAGTACCTTAGCCACTAGGCCACCGCGGCGGGGCTAGCTACTAAAGTCGACCCTTGCGTTACAACGAATACGGCAATTCAGTTTTTTTGTTTCTTTCGTGGACGCAAGGAAAAGTCAACAACCGCGTTATAATCGTGATCACGGCACAATAGAGTAAAATGCGGTTTTTGTCTGAAGATCCCTACCATTCTCTCTTCGGTTCTCTCGCTCTCTTCAGTTTACGCTGTGCAGTTGCGTTCAACTTATTCCATCACCGATCGATCAAGTTGTCAAGGCGCTCCAAAGAGGCAGCTAGTGTCAAGGACAACCACCGAGATGGTGACCGCATAAAGAGCAGAGTCGAGGCTATTCGCTCACTTACAAACGGAAATTAAGTGCCACCTCGGGCTTGGTGTCCCGCGCCTTGAACTTATTTCGGAAATGCGGTTATACCTATCCACGGCCGCTGATAGGGTGATGAATGACGAGTCGCGAAACACTCACGCCTGTGAAGGTTCTCACGTAGTGTTGGGTGCGTACCTTTGTTTCGTGGTCGGGTAAGTAGCGTCCTTTATCGAATGCCGACCGCGTGCGTTCGCTTAGTCGAAGCATTACAGGGACATGTAACACAGTGCGTATAAATACAAAAAACGCCCGACCTGTGCGGAAGGCGCAGCACAATCACAGCGAAAGCTGGAAGAGCGGCCTTTCAGAGCTATTTTCAAAGACTTATTGTGTAACTGCTGTAAGAACACTTGCTTGATAGGCACTACGGCATTAAAAATTTTTCGGGGAAATATTCTGACCATTGCTATGCTACTGTTTTTCGTAATTCTTCTGAGAAGCGGGGTATCTACTAAACACTTGCAAGGAATTTTGTGCCATTTCCTCAAACAGTGGCTGACGACGATGAGGAATTACGCCTGAAGTGGGTATGCGCCCCCGTTATTAGCTCAACAAAAACGGGATTTTGTAATAGGTTGGAGCATTGGACGACCCAAACGTTACGCCAATCGCATTGTGTGACGACTGGTTGTGCTTTCGCTATTTTTAAAACACTTTATAAGTCGTGATAACGGGATTGCTTTCTCGACATCAAGCCTGCCTAAGGCAAGTTTGCCAACAAGTTCCAGACATCGGCGTAGTTCAGTGGTAAAATAGTGGGCTGGCACCCAGCGGACCCAAATTCGAGCCGCATTTTATCATTGGCACTAGTTTTTTTATTTATTTTAAGTTGCCTGCGATGTCGTTCCGGACACTAGCGGCGGCGGACAACTATACGGCACCGCGCGTGATTCGAGTTTTGATCTCATAACGGCTTTCGTCGTAAAACATGACGATATTGCCTTGTATATGTCCGAAAAGAGTTTTCCTTGAAAATATATTATCTTACGTTATATTGCACGCGTTCATCGAAGTATTGCATGCTAAAAAAAAGTGACTCTGAAAAGGGTTTTGCTTGAAAAGTAAATCCATATGATACGCTCAATAAGTCTATGTGTGGGCCACGCAGTTTTGATCGATATGTGATGTGTTTAATGCTGAACTTTTAAACAAAGTTTTTGTTTTTTTGGTCATACCTCATGCTTCCACACTGTTATTTGCCGTCGTCGTGTGAACCGGGGAACAAAAAAAATTAAAGCTTGAGTGACAAAACCCAACAGGCTTCACCATGATTGTTTAACACTCTTAGACGTTGTTATTAATTCCATCCTATCTGCTCGAATGGGGAGATGTGCTAAAGCATCCGCTATTTCATTTAATTTCCCATATTGACCGAGAACCCACACTAATTTTAGATGCTTCTGCTGATGCGAAGTAAATGTCGCAACATCTTGAGGACACGGGAGTTGTGAGAAGCTGAAAGAGCTGTGCATACGAAAAGCGAATCATTTATTACTACCTCGCTGTTTTCATCTGTCGGAAGTTTTCGCAGCGCCATGATGACAGCCATGAGCTCATCTTAAAATACCGGAGTGAAATCGGGTAGCCTTACAGCGAATGACCAGCCAAGCGAATGCTAAATAGTTCCTATGCCTGTCCTTTCCTCCTTCAAGGAAGCATCTGTAGCTCTCATGTTACGTGTTGTTGCATGTACTATTACGATGGCAATAATAATTATGATGCCTCTACCATGGTTCATACTCCCTCAGGAGGATTCGCGAAGAATCAATTACATGAAATAGTGATGATGATTATGCGCCTTGAAATATTGGCACCTATCCACTCAAGGGGATCGGCCAAGAGCCGGGTTGGTGATACAGACTGTATTTATGATTAATAGTATTTTCTAAAAGCTAAAGTGGATTAGACTTGCAAATAAAATGTAATGTTAATTATGAACACAATTTAATTTTAGCTTGTATTATTTTGCATAACCTCCGAATGACCTAAGCTGTTTTGACTAGGAATACATTATGAAGATTATTAGCGGTTTATAAAACTAGCAAGGATATCTGAGTCACATATAAACTTTTCGACAGCATTGAAAATATTCTTGTCTCAGTGTCCCGGCGTAGAGGGCCCAAATGATGAAATGTTTAGTTAAAAGGAAACAGCGCGAAAGACGAGAGACCAGACAAGAAAGTACATATACAGAGCACTGAGTTACAACAAAAACGGCATTCTTCAAACCACGCATATATACATATGATGTGGAACGAAAAAAAAAAGAAGAAACAAAAGTGACAGTGACAAAAGTCACTGCATCCATGGTTTGAAGAATAAAGTTTTTGTTGTAAGCCAACGCTCTGTATGTGTGCTTTTTTTTGTCTGATCTCTCGTCTTTCACGCTGTTTCTTTTTCACTATGTCCTACTAGCGCGCCTAAGCAATCGCATTGGCTAGAAATATTTTTACAGTTCGCCCCACGTCATTTTCTTCCGAAATCGTACCCACAAAAGATGTATTCACTTTTGAAAAGAGTTTCGGGCATGGCATGACCACATAACTAGCAAAGCACATACTAGAACTCTGCGAGTCCACGAGCACGATTCATAAAGAACGATTCTGGCAGCGTGGAAACTGTAAAATTGTTTGATGAAGCGATAATTTTGGCGCACCTTGGAGTGAACGATTATAATCATCACTATCAGAAACAGGCGAGAGTAAAATAAAAAAAAACGAGGTAAAAAATTGACTGGTGATATGATTGATGGTGTGATAGAAAGCCCGACATTCATTCGATTTTGAGCGGGCGAGATAAAATCAACTGTCTGGTCTACTCAAAATTTGAGTTTTTTAATATAGCATTAGCTTTATTTTTCTCTTATTGATTCATCTTTATTTTTAGTTCATTAGTTTTTATTTATTTTATTATTATTCCTTACTTTATTAATTTTGTTTTTAACAATAGGCTCAGTCTAACACATATAGGCTACTATAAGCTTTCATGGCCGATTCCCCAGTGTAGGTATGTGCCAGTACTTACAGGAAACAAACAGACTAAGGTTCATTGTTTGCAGCATACGCGGTTGCAGTCGGAAATTGATGTTCTATGACCCATCACAGTGCGTTATCACAGCGTTAGGCGATTTCCCTAGTCATTATGACTCTCGGCAGACCTACATAGTGTGTACAAGTAACGTTTTCTAGGAAAAGCAGCAAAGTAGGGCTGTGCCCCACATCTGGTCACGAATATTTAGCAAATGCAATGTTTGTAAACTGTACGAAAGCAGCGCTTCTTATTTTTATTTAAATTAGTGAATGTCGAAACATGGAACGCCAGTGCCCGTTAACCAGAAATTTAGCTCAAGTAACAGCAATAAAGGAAAGCAAAAGAAGAAAATGTTTCGATGCGTAATTAAGGCTGCTTCTATGCATCAAAGAACCTTTCATTCAAATTAGGTTCTCAAAAAAATACATTTGGTGACAATTGATCTTGCGTTTCATGCTCTGCTTGCCCTGGATCACTAAAGAAGAAAGGAAAGAGAGCCCTACCCCGTTGGGCAGCAGAACCTATTCCTATCATATACTAATAGCATTGCGAAGAAAACAAAACAAAAAAACAAATTCACCTAACACTCGGCTAATCCCCTGCATTAGGTAAGAACCATATGAGATGAGAAGAAGAAGAAGAAGAAGACAGCCGCCGCCGTTTCGTCGGGCAGCCGCCGCCACCACCGAGTGAAGCTCCCGCCTGGCCGTCCAGAGGACAGCTGCCGACCAGGAGGATGTCGGCGCCAGCGGGCAGCAAGCCTCCCCCAGAGGGTGCGAAGCCACGCAAGTCGTCCAAGTCTCAGAGCAGCAAGGACAGCCGCAGGAAATCCTCGGAGATGGAAAAGTCGGGCAGCCAGGAACATAGTGGTGAGAAAGGATCCAAGCGAAAAGACAGCAAAAGCAAAGACAGCAAAACAATGGAAAGCCAGAGCAAGACGACCAAAGCTAGCGAGAGGACTCCTGACAAGTCGGGCGACAAGAGCCATGAGAAGTCTGGCAGCGGCATCAGTAAGGACAGTAAGATTAAGGTCAGCAAGTCTAGCACAACGACCAGGGGCAGCAAAACGAGCAGGACTAGTGACAAGTCAGGTGAAGAGAGTAACGAGAAGTCGGGAAGCAAGACAGACAAGAGCAAGAGCGGGGAGCACACTCAAGAGCATTCCGCGAGCAAGTCTCAAAAGAGTGCGACCATGTCTGAAAGAGGAACTACCAAGACTGGCACTACTAGGACCGGCCCTTCCAAGACCGGTACTTCCAAGACCGGCACCACCAAGACGGGTGCTACCAAGACCGGTGCTACCAAAACCGAGACCGGCGTTAGCAAGACCGGTAAGAGTAGAACTGAGAAGAGTGGCAGCAGGAGCGCAGAAAAAAGCCAAGACAAGTCTGGAAGCAAGACTGAGAAGAGCAAAAGTGGTGAGACCAGTCATGAAAAGTCCGGCGGGAGCAAGACGGAGAAGAGTAAAAGTGGCGAGACCAGTCACGAGAAGTCCGGTGGTAGCAAGACTGACAAGAGTAAAAGTGCCGACCGAAGTCATGAGAAGTCTGGAAGCAAGACAGAGAAGAGTGGCAGCAAAACTGAGAGGAGTGGAAGCAAAAGCGGAAGCAAGAGTGGAAGCAAAAGCACCGACAAAAGTGGAAGTAAGAGCGATGAGAAAAGTGGCAGTAAGTCCGGCAGCAAGAGCGACGAAAAAAGCGGCGAGAGGACGAGCAAGTCCAGAAGCACTAGCCAGGATAAGACCAAGGAAAGCCAAAAGAGCAAAGCCAGCAGAAGAGAAGGGGACATGACTCAAGAGAAGTCGCAAAAGTCTCAAGAAAAGAGCCAGAAGAGTGGTAGCACCCCCAAAGAGGGCAGCGGCGGCAGCCAGCGTGATGGAAGTCAGCAACAGCAGGGCGATGGCCGAGACCAGGTGATGGGCATCGACAGGGGCCTAGAAGGCATCAGGTTGTTGCCTGAGGGTCACCCTCTCAGGTTGATGTTCGAGAACGCGCTGCTCACCGTGCGCAACAGACAACTGCAATGGCTCCACTCCGAGCTCAAACAGGAACACCTGGTCACACTGATGCAGGTAGGCACACTTCGGAAGAAGCGTGGTGTGCTGACAGGACCATCGGCCATCATGGTGGACCGAGCCGTGTCGGCGATGCTTTTGGGCAGTGACGTTGTTTCAGATGGTGGTGTTCCTCTGGGCGAGTCTTCAACTGGAGGGCCTCGTTTTGAGGACCCCCGCTATGCCAACTTGCCATCAGTCGTGGTAAACATCGAGGACAAAGGGATCTCGGCGCAGGATGACAGCCTGTACAACTTTGGACGCATGGCAAAGGGCACGAGGAAGTGCAAGCACATGGCTGGCCCGCACGATGACATCAACTGGGAGGACCTGCAGGCGCGCCTTCTGCCGGCGTTCTACACTTTCTGATCCTGCTTACGTGGACAATGTTTAATAGGTGCCCAACAACACAATGTTGGTGTATTACCGCCCAACGAGACGTCTTCGCCTCACTGAGACGCCCAAAAGACGCTCATGGATTGGCGCACGTGTATGCTCAAGTGGAATTCGCGTGGCGACAGAAGTTCGCCATTGGTCGCGGTTCCTTTTTTCAGGTGTACCAGCTTTATCAAGCTTGGTACCCCAGATCGGTTCGCATAATATAATATTTTCCCTCGTGCTTCTGACTTACGCATTCGTAAAATTTTGACAAGCCCACTATTACGTAAGATTCTCTAGATTGTCGCTTTTATTGACGTATTTAGACGCGAAAATAAAACATGGAGAGGAGCTGTATCCCTAGAAGTACAGTCGTCAGCTGCTGTGTGCTCGTGTGACTACTCCGGGTGATCGTCGATGCCATCCTATTCGGCTTCAGTTGTGCAAAGACGATGTATTTTATTTGAGGACCGCGTTAGCGATGCGCGTGCAAGCTATTGTGATTATTTTTAATTAATTGACACCTATTTGTCTAATTCATGGAAATTATAAGGCAGTCAGGAAGTACGCAATCGAACAACGTTCGCGCGTTTTTGCAATAGACCATGTTGCAAGAGATCGCGTGCAGGCTCATTGCAAGTCAGTCTTAAGAATACCTACACAAGTTCCCACGTTTTACTATGTGGACGTGAGAATATAGCAAGTCTTTTACGATTCACGTGGCTGGCATGATCCAAAAAATTTGGCGCACCCTTATGGTTCACCTTTGAGAGTTGAACGCAACAGCAATATCCTGTCCCTATTGCGTACTTCAACAACTTAGTGCATATACTATTAAATGCGAAGCATTTTTTTGGCGGGCTGCAAGCACTTTCGGTGTCTACGTATCTATATGTATGTCTATCGGCTTACGGCTGGGTGATCTCGTGGCTACCCCCTTAAGTTGGCGTTGGAGAGGGCAAGATGGTTTGACGAATATGACGCGCTGGTCAAGGCCTGAATGTTGCCACAATCCTGTCGCGTACGTCGGCAACACTTTCAGCCAGACGGTGGTAAATAGCCACAGGCGGGTATGTGCCACTGGTACGCGGGCATGATCCACAGGGTATTGACATATAGTATCTACCCAGGAACGGCGAGAACACACATGGGTAACCTTAGCACGTTAGCGTTAAGAATGAGCAAAGATGAGCAGCGTTGACCCGAAGAATGCAAATAATAAATATCAGGGTCCCAGCAGGAATCGAACCCCAGCATTTTGCGTGGTGATCAAGTATTCTATACCACAGAGCCATGCCAGGTCCCGGAACTGCTTTTCGAATAGACCCTAATGTTCGTTAAATGCCTATTGTGGTCGCAGTGCTAGCTATACAGTTTTATAAGCATTCCATATGCAATTATATGATGAAGCCGCCACGTCGGGTTAACGTGAATTGTAGTTGGGTGCTATCCACTGCAGCTGTTTTATGTAGCAGTGTAGAGGGCTACCATTCTCCTGAGCACCAGCGCTTCATGTCAGTTCATCACGTATGGTGTTGCTAATGCTCATGTTCCTGTTTGGATCGTCGCGCAAGTGCAGATTAGTTATATGAACATCTGAAACTGTTCAACATGTCTATGCATAGAAAATTCGTACATATATTCAGCGTCATTTCATAATGTTTCATTTTCATACCTTCACATAACGTCGATTCACAAGGTACGGGATCTGCCAAATTCTTCATTAATTGGTGTTACTCGAGAAATTTATATTGTGAATTACTGCCACGTAATCGATAAAGTTGAAACTGGCTTTTGTAAATGAATCTTTCGCATATGGCGGCATTCTGAGTAATGGGTGGTAAGCTTCAAACGAGTACTGACATGAAAGTTTTCAGTTGCCCCCCTTTTTTTTTGCGTCAAATGATAGACTAAGCACCCGAGGGCGTAGAAAATGCATACCTACAAGCGCGCGTGTGGCATAAAAAATAATTACAGCACGCTTTTAGAAGCTATTTTCTGTTCCTACTGTACCCCAACGTCATCACATGGTATGAGCAGCGCCACCTGGTGGTACAGTATGCGTGCGTGCAAGTATTCATGACGTATCTTGGTCAGCAAGTCACTTCCTCGGTCGTCTATACCTCGTCTGCTGCGCGCCGCACGTGTGGCAACTGTCGGGGTAGGGAGGCTCAACGTTTAGATGGCATCACTTTAGTGCTGCGCACATGGTGCGAATTCGGATGCGATTTGCCGTGCGGCTGTTCGTGCCAGCAGCCGCATTCGCGCGGGAGCGTGACAAGGGGCGCCAATGGTGGGCACCCGCCTCAGGTTTGTTCCTTGCCGCCCCGATCGCCCATGTATTTCTGGATATCGCCGTTGCCAATGGTTTGAAAAACTCTGTATACAACCGTCTCCGTATACAGATTTGTATGGCAGAGTTAACTCGCCTCCGAATAAAGGTGTCACTGTCCCCTTTAAACCACAAGCAGTTACGCACGGCGAATGGTTTCGAACTTGCTATGCACCCAGTACGTGCTATTAGGGGAACACTGCAGCAACGTGCGTGCCTTTTGTAGGGGCTGGTAGACTTTCAACCAAGAAGTCGTTATGATACCCGCATGTTCTGAAGCGCTATCGCAATGTACGCTTCTACTACGCTATACTGCATCAATATTACATGCTGCAATGGGAAGTCTCTATACACAACAAGCTTCTTTGTAAAGCATGAAAGGTGATTTCACTGCATTTCCGAGGAAACACAAATTTGTGTGATAAAATACATGTTTTCCACGCAAACGTCCTCGGTTCAATCTTTACACGAATCAGTAATTTTTCGTATTTATTTTAACGCCTTAAAAAATAACGCAAAGCAAATGTGCACTCACAGGATCCTAGTTCGGCGAAGAAGTACGTTTAATTACAAACCCATCGATTGGGAGTGCAGCACTTCCGAATACACTTCCGAATACCACCGTTGTGGCAACATAATGTTTCGTAGTTTGCTGCTGCAATTTTACTAAATTCTTCTACCTAACAACGCGTTATACGTAGCGCACGCAGGCTATACGCCCGACGGTTGGCCCATTTTTAAGCGGCTACGATAACTGGTCTCAGTGAAAATGGGATCAGCCGTGAAGAGAACATGCCTTAACGGTCGCAAAACAACGAGTCCGTTTTGCGACCATAAGACGAACAGGCCGAAAAACAAAAACAATGACAGAGTGTCAATTGTAACAGCCCTTACGATGGTCTCAATGCCACGGAGTTCCGTCTCGAAAAAAAAAAAATCACCGACGGTTACGCCACTGTCTAATGCCTACTATGTGAGAAGTTTTGGCTTTTCGCAAGGTATTGGCTATGCATTCAGTCATAAATGATAATTCCTGGGAATTAGGATAGCAGCCACCACGCTATTCTCTCTCTTTCTGGGGATAAGCGAGGTACCCGCTCTGCATCTGTTTTTGTCCCCTTTGTTGCGGCTCGGAAATCGCTGAAGGGCGCGGATGCATTGGAGCCCTCTGGCGAGGACCCGTCGGCCACTTGGTTGGTGCTGCGTGTGGCTGATGATGAAAAGTCACGGCTGAGCGTTTTGCAAGCAGTTGGTGGGAAGCACCCCCTTTGCGCCTGTTTTCTGTGCCTATCTGCGGCTTCTTTCATCTGTACCCCCTCTGTACATTCATCCTCTGTGCATTCCGCTTTTTACATTCCCCTCTCTGCTTTGCCCCCAGTACATTCACCTCTGTATATTCCCCGCTGCGCATTCCCCTCTGTACATTTCCCTCTATCTGTTCCCTTCTGTAGATTCCCCTCTGTAGATTCGCCTGTGTACATTACCCTCACTGCCTTCCCCTGTGTGCCGTTTCTGTAATTAAAATGAAACGAATGGTCAGTCTTTATTATCTTGTCACCACTTCGACGGATTCAAGAAGAGCATAGTAGAACAACCTCTTCAAAAGCTGGGCCTGGAACCATCAAAGCTTGTTCTTTCTTCGTTTCGGGTCATCACTCTGGGGTGCAACCACATGAATAATAATGCGATAGCGTTAGAGAGCTCGTGTCGCAGAAATTCCACCTTCGGCGTCGGCATGCACCATTGGTTGTGAGTGAAAAAACGTCCGTGAGCGAAAAATTGAGAAAAAAGCAAATAAAACAAAGAATAAAATGCTTGGTTCGATTTAGGATCGAATCGGCGCGGTTCGAGTGGCAAACAGGTATTCTACCACAAAGACACGATGTTACTTGCGGCCACTTCAGGAAAAACACTACATAAATGCCATGTAGTGGGAGGAGTCCCCTTAACGCATTTTGTTCGACAGGTGTCACGATGAAAACGAGCCCATTCGGCATTTTCTGGGTGCAGTTAGGAGGCAATCAAACTACGTCCAAAAAGGCCGGAATAGTGCAGCCATCACCGCTAAAAACACACAGGAACTTTCAAACGGCTCTAAAAATGGACAACTATGTCCATCTAGCGGAAAACATGTCACGCCTTTCCGGAGGCGTTGATCAAGCAAACAGCAAACGCTGGATAATGTACCGCCATCTGTGATGCATTGTGAGCCTCTTTATCGCCTCCGAGACAGCGAGCGCGTGGCGTATATCTTGGAGGCCACGCGGCTTAATTAGATCAAAAACCTGTCTGTACCTTAGAAGTTTGGCAGCTTGGGCTAGTTGGTATGGCATGACGATAGTTATAGCGCGAGAATAAAACGACGACAGAGAGACAAAAAGGACACGAAGGACACGAGCACTCGTGTCCTTTGTGTCCTTGTCACTGTGTCGTCATTTTATTCTCGTGCTATAACTATCGTCTGTCTGTACCATTCACGCGCTCGCTGATACAATATACCGTGCATGCCTGCGTGCGTGCGCGCGCGCGCGTGTGTGTGTGTGTGCGCGCGCAACAAGACATATTAATAAGTATGCATTTAGTGGTTTAAGGGTGCACTAGGAGCTGAATTTGGCTATCGCGTTCAACTCCTAAAGGCGAAGCTTGAGGGTCCCCTAATTTTTTTCTTGGTCATTCAGGACTAAATCACTCAGACTAGAAGAAAGTCTTGCTAAATTCGATAGCCGTTATATATTTCATTACCTGTAATGGACAATTCAATTAGGGAAATCATTAAGCAAAATACAGATTTTAAGGAATACAGAAATTAAGGAACAGCACGGTCTCATGCTGTTCTTTCACAAGCGCTTGTGAAGTCTGGTGGTCCTTAAAAAGCACAAGAGGGCTTTCGTGACTTTGCGGGTATGCGAAACCGTTGACCAAGGTCCCAGGACCTTCTTTTCTGTAAGCGGTTGCGAATCCTGCTGGTGGAGCTTGGCTTCCATAATACGTCGTTCATACTGGTATGCTGGGCAGGGGCATAGAATGTGTTCAAGCGTCTCCTCGCAGGCGCAGATGTTGCATGCCGAACTGCTCGCCATTCCAAGGAGACCAGAGTACGCATTCGTAAATGCGACGCCCAACCTCATGCAACACAGCAAAGTTTCAGCGCGTCGTGGGAGCCCGGATGGAAAACAAAGTTGCAAGTTTGGGTCGATCGAATACAAACGCGTGTTGGAGAAACCCGGCGTATTCAATTGTAGGGTAGTTACACGGCGAGCAAGTGATTCTAGTCACCTTGCAGCGTCTCTTCTACCATGCTATGATACATAGGTAAATGCAATTAGTTGCTCATCATGACGCCTGTTCAGGGTCAATTTGAAAATGACTTTGAACCACCAGCGTTCCTGTGTATTAGCATACTCGACTGTCACGCAAATGACCCTGGCTCAAGTCTGATTCAATCCTGCGTATTTGTTTCTCATTTTATTTTTTGTCACGTTAATCTGTAACTTTTTCTTGTTTATCGCCAACAGCGGCAACCGCGGCGGAAATCCGCTCTACGCCGGAATGGGCACCTAAGAGTTGGGCTCTAAAGCCTATGCCAGATAATTCCTATAACCAACTTAACATTATTTTGTGAGGGCCCGACGTCGTAATTTGCAGAACTTTCTCGTTCACATAAGCTTTGTCTGCTCATGCGTTGACGAATTCAATTTTGAAAAACGAGTATCCTGGACAGGATAATTTGTGACACTTGGTCACCTTTACGCAGGCATGTCCATGGGGATACAGTGTCGGTGTCAGGATACAGTTGCAGCAATGGATGCCCAGCTTCTATGGGCCAGAGTGATAGCCTAGGTAACATTACGTCATTGACCAATTTTAGCGCTTGAAATTTTAAAATTTGCATGCTTCGTCAGCATGTTTGATAAAAACATCACGAAGTTGATCTTAAATGCGTGCCTCACTTGTGCTACTCATCCCAACTAAAGTGTTATTGGGCAAGAACTAATAGTGTATACCTCACAAGGTGTATTTTTAGGCAATGTAGATTTTTTATTAAAATGTTGTGACAGTTAGCCGGTGCTCACTTTCGCAGATAAACGCTGTGTCAATGCAGAAATACTTTACCTCCAATAAAATGACGTTGGCGTGCCTGAAAAAAGCTCGTTGAATAGGTCTTTATTAATTGGTTCGATTGTACCGTTGTTTATTTTAGAAAGTTGTCGTGCATGATAATTCATTGCGTACTCTTTTGTTTTGTTTTGCGCAAACTCAGGACATTCGTCATCAAAACTCAAGGGCGAATTCGAAAGTGATCGCACCCGGTGCGCACGTATCCTGGCGGAACACCGGAAGGACCCGTGACAGGGAAGAGACGAAATTTCAATTCACGCGTGCGGGAGCAGTATCGGGTAAAAAAAAAAAAAATAGGCCTACTTCTGAAATACACAAGTTTACAGCTCAGTGATTACGTACAATGGGTGGTGCCTAACTCTTTATTTCTTTAAACTATAAAGAGTTGAAAAACAAAGCTGCTGATAAATGAAGTGAATGCTGATTATGGAGCGAAGCCGTGTAATAAGATTCAGATTGCGTACGTAGAAGTCGCCGACTAGTATAAAAATTGAATGGGCGTACGAATCGACTGAAGCACGCATAGAAAGATAGATAGATGCACGGACGTAGTATGGTTATTTTTTCAAACAATATGCGTAACACCGGCGTTTCAGCACACCGGGGACTTACGACGACGACGATGGACACGGTGAAAGCTTAGAAGCTTCGCTTCTGAAATTCGGAAAACGATTTCGCTTTATATATATATATATATATATATATATATTGTTACGAATAAATATAGCACCTGGTACTATATAAACTCTTTATTAAGGGCGAACTTGTGCCCGTAAACTTGAAGCTAAAAATGGTCAGCCAAAATGTCTGCGCCCCTGACTCTAACTTCGTCGGTCTCCTCTTCTGCCCCTCGAGTCTCGTGCCAGTCCCATGGCGCAGCATCGTGGCGCGTGCAGGACGGCGTTCCATGGCGCGGCTTTCTTGCTACTTGCTTGACGGCTTTTACGAACGCGAATTGTGGTACGCGTCTTCTGCGATGGTCGAGCTGTGGCATTAGTCCCCCTCCTAGCACGCATCGCCCCGATGCGTAGAGCCGGCTGACAGTTTCTAAACAATAGGACTTCTCCTTGTGTTAGACGACGTTGTTCAGTTCCTGTCGTAGTACGGTTTCATACGTACTACATGTACAACTTCCGGGAGATTCCTGCGTCGTGTTGTGCATACTTGACCTTCAGGGATCACTTCGTAGTTTAATGGGCCTAGCTGACGAAGAACCCTGTAAGGGCCAAAATAGCGCCGCATAAGCTTTTCTGATAGGCCACGTGCACGTACAGGCGTCCAGACCCACACTTGGTCTCCAGGGGAGTACTGAACATCCCTTCGTCTTAGATTGTAACGGTGCGCGTCGACGTTCTGCTGTTGAATGATGCGGTTCGGTGCTAGTTGTCGCGCCTCTTCCGCCCTTTCTACATATTCGCTTATGTCAGGGTCCTCTTCATTCGTGCTGTTGACAGGCAGCATCGCGTCTAATGTCGTTATTACTGTCCGACCATAAACAAGTTGAAATGGCGTGAAGTGGGTTGTCTCTTGTACTGCGGTATTGTATGCAAATGTAGCATACGGTAATATCGTGTCTCAAGTCCGATGCTCGACGTCCACATACATCGCGATCATGTCAGCGAGCGTCCTGTTCAGCCTTTCAGTTAACCCGTTAGTTTGCGGATGGTATGCGGTAGTTCTTCTGTGGTCGGTGTGCGTTAGTTTCATGACAGACTGTACTAGCCTGGCAGTGAACGCAGTTCCTTTGTCAGTTATAAGAACTCTAGGTGCGCCATGTCGCAGCACTATCTGGGTCACAAAAAACTGAGCCACTTCATTTGCCGTTCCTTTTGTGAGAGATGACGTCTCGGCATACCGGGTCATGTAGTCGGTTGCTACAACTATCCAGCGCTTCCCAAACGATGACATAGGAAATGGTCCTAGCAAATCCATTCCGACCTGTTCAAACGGGACTTTCGGTGGCTCTATCGGTTTCAAAAGACCTGCTGGTTTTAGGGGTGGTACTTTGCGTCTTTGGCATTCTCGAAATGATCTTACGTAATGCTGTACTGAATCCATCAATTTTGGCCAGTAATATCTCCGGCGGATTTTCGCCAAAGTCCTACTAATGCCCAAGGGACCTGCTGATGGGTCATCATGACACGCTTCTAAAATTTCCGCTTGCAGTGATGATGGTATCAGCAGTAGGAACGTTTCACCGGTGTGTTGAAAGTTTCTCTTGTAGAGAACGTTGGTGCGGAGGATGTAGGAACGTAGTCCACGGACGAAAACTCGCGGTACTTCGACTTGCTGCCCCTCTAAGTATTGAATGAACAGAAGTAATTCTGGGTCCATTCGTTGATCATGAGCCATCTCCGACACATTCACAGCTCCAAGAAATGCGGAGTCTTGTTTATGCTCAGGAGACGAGTTCTGGATTGGTGCTCGTGACAAGCAGTCCGCGTCATTGTGCTTGTGGCCAGACTTGTAGACTATGGTGATGTCATATTCTTGTAGACGTAGGCTCCATCTAGCAAGTATTCCGGAAGGATCCTTGAGGTTCGCAAGCCAGCACAATGAATGGTGGTCACTGATGGCTCGGAATGGTCTACCGTATAAATATGGACGGAACTTACTGATAGCCCTTATCACTGCGAGACATTCCTTTTCCGTAGCTGAATAATTATACTCAGCTTTCGACAGAGTGCGGCTTGCATAAGCAATAACTTTTTCTTCCCCGTTCTGCCATTGAACAAGAATAGCACCGAGGCCAACGTTGCTGGCGTCCGTATGAATGTCTGTTTTGGCATCTTCGTCAAAATGAGCAAGTATGGGAGGTGACTGCAAACGCCGTCGTAACTCAGAGAAGGCGTCTTCTTGCTCTTGGTGCCAGATGAATGGCACACCTTCCTTCGTAAGCCGTGTCAGTGGTTCCGCAATCTTGGAGAAATTTTCAACAAAGCGCCTATAGTAGGCACAAAGCCCCAGGAAACGTCGCATAGCTTTCTTGTCTCTTGGCCTTGGGAAATTTTCAACCGCAGTGATCTTATCCGGATCTGGGCGGACACCGTGAGAACTGACAATGTGCCCGAGGAACCGGAGCTCCCGGAACCCGAAGTGGCACTTTTCGGGTTTGATCGTAAGTGCAGCCATACGAATAGCGTCCAGTACCGTTCTCAATCTCTGTACATGCTGCTCGAACGTAGTGGAAAAAATTACTACGTCATCCAGATAGACAAGACATGACTGCCATTTGAGGCCGGAGAGCACAGTGTCCATCATCCTCTGGAAGGTAGCGGGAGCAGAACACAAACCAAATGGGAGTACTTTGAACTCGTAGAGTCCGTCGGGTGTCACAAACGCCGTCTTTTCCCGATCTCGTTCGTCGACTTCTATTTGCCAGTACCCGCTCTTTAGATCCAACGATGAAAAAAAGTGAGCATTGCGCAGTTTATCCAACGTATCGTCGACTCGTGGGAGTGGGTACACGTCTCGCTTCGTGACGAGGTTGAGTTTTGTGTAATCAACACAGAACCGCATGGTGTTGTCCTTCTTCTTCACCAATACTACCGGCGATGCCCATGGGCTTTTGGAGGGCTGTATGACATCGTCGTCGAGCATCTCCTGTACTTGCTTCTTTATCGCCTCCCTTTCTTTTGGAGCTACTCGGTATGGATGCTGACATACTGGTCTAACATGCCCTTCGATTACAATGCGGTGCTTTGCTACAGGCGTACGTCCGACTTTCGAAGAAGAAGAAAAACACTCTGCGAATTCCTTGATCAACTCCACAATCTGGTCTTTCTGCAGAGATGAAAGCTCTCGGTCAATATCTATTTTCTCGAGGACACTTTCCACTGTTGAGGGCGTTGTAGGTACTTTTTCTATGGTGCAAACATCTGAGACTTGTACGTAGTCATGAAGTGATGCTATGGCTGCTGCCTTCACCACATGCTGTACCTCGTTGGTAAAGTTAGTCAATAGCACATCAGTATATCCGTTCCGCAGGTTCACTAGACCTCTCGCCACGCGTATTCCCTTTGTGAGCAGCAGTTCGACATTTCCATCAGCTAGTCCGGCATATTCACGAAAAACGTCGCTTTTCACAGAAACTGTCACGCTGCTACGTGGCGGCACTGTCACACCTTCATCCACAATACGGAGAGACGAAACGATTGGTTGCTCTGCATGACACACGGCAACAGTGTTCTCTGTAGAGAAAGAAACTTGGGATTTCTGCAAGTCGATGATGACACTGTTTGCTTGCAGAAAGTCCATGCCCAGAATTGCCTCACGGGAACATTCAGGAAGAACAATAAAACTGCAGGCGTACACATGGCCTCTTATTCCCACTCTCGCTGTGCACAATCCTACGGGGCTGACTAAGTGCCCGCCGGCGGTGCGTATCTGCGGTCCGGTCCAATGAGTGAGCACTTTCTTCAGCTTCTTTGCGAGCATGCTACTTATTACTGAGTAATCTGCACCTGTGTCTATTAACGCTATGGTTTCTACGTCGTCTATTCTGACTTGTAGCTCGGA
This sequence comes from Rhipicephalus microplus, assembly GCF_043290135.1. NCBI lineage: Eukaryota > Metazoa > Arthropoda > Arachnida > Ixodida > Ixodidae > Rhipicephalus > Rhipicephalus microplus. The sequence goes on from NC_134705.1 coordinate 146,784,691, forward strand.
TGTCACGTCACCATTACTGCGCTTGTCCGTCGTTGTGTCAGTGTCGTCGTCTGATCCGGTTAGCGATGGAGGGTTTTCAGTTTTTCGAAAATCAGCGGCCCTGCCTCCACAGGTCGCCGGTTCTAGTTTTCCCGTCGCGGGCTTGGTGAACGACGCCTCGGGAAAGTAGATGATGGGTGTGGACTCGGCGACCTATTGCGCATTGGTGCAATCGACCGCGATTCATGTCGCTGAGTGTTTGGATAGGCATAGCGCGAAGACAAATATTCTTCGATTTCGTAAGGGCGCTCACCATTACGAGGGCAGGGCGCATTCACTGGGAAGCCACGTAGCCCGACCCGACGGTAGTGGCATGTCCGATAAAGATGACCTGCCTCCCCACAGTGGTAGCAGAGGGGCCGCCGGTCTGCCGTGTGCCATACATCACTTTTGCGGGGTCTTGCTTCTGGCATCGGCGCTGGAGTACTGCGAGGAAAGGTCGGTGGCATAACGGGAGCTTGTGCAAAGCTCGGGTGTCTCATGTCTTGCCGTACGACTTGCGCGTATGACAGCTGTGGCTGAGGTTCCGGTTGCGTGTAGTGTGGCACCTGAGGCTGCGGTTGAATAATTGCTTGCCGCACTTCTTCACGCACAACGTCCGCGATTGAGGGCATCGCTGAAGGACTTTGAGGAAGTTGCAGTTTCTGGAGCTCCTCCTTAACAATAGCCCTCACCATTTCCCGGAGGACGTCAACGTTGGTGGGGAAGGTTGTTGACTCCACCCTGACTGAAGAGACGCTGAAGTCTCTGTTGTACAGTCGCGCACGTTGTTGTAGCGTCCTTTCCATGGTCGTTGCCTCGGACCGGAACTCCGCCACAGTTCGCGGTGGATTACGCACCAGGCCTGCAAAAATTTCTTCCTTTACTCCGCGCATTAGGTGCCGCAACTTCTTCTCCTCGGCCATGTTTTGGTCGGCTCGGCGGAAGAGCCGTGACATGTCTTCTATGTACATGGCCACGCTCTCGTTATTCCGCTGGTTCCTCGCCTGAAGAGCAGCCTCTGCCTTCTCTTTGCGGTCCGTGTTCGGATAGGTTGCGATTAGCTCTCGTCGGAAGTCGTCCCATGACAGCATGCACGCTTCGTGGTTCTCAAACCACGTACGTGCCGAATCTTGCAGGGCGACGTAAACGTAACGAAGCTTTCGGGCTTCGTCCCAACCATTCAAACGTGCAACGCGCTCGAAGCCTTCAAGCCAGTCCTCGGCGTCTTCAAAGGTCTCACCGTGGAAGACCTCTGGTGTACGTGGCGAATCCACGATGAGGTGAGATGGAGATGGCATCGACTGGGTGGCCATCGTAGTGACGCTTGTGCTTGATGTCTCGACAGGTCTTGATGAGTCAATTAGGGGGCCAAACTCGGGCTGCTCCCCACGTAGTCGGCGACTCGTGCGTTGGTGCACAGGTGTCAATTCTGCTGGCTCCAATCTTCTGGGATCTGGGCTTCTCCTTGCCTGTGGTGGGCTTGGAATCATACCAAGCACGTCCACCAGATTGTTACGAATAAATATAGCACCTGGTACTATATAAACTCTTTATTCAGGGCGAACTTGTGCCCGTAAACTTGAAGCTAAAAATGGTCAGCCAAAATGTCTGCGCCCCTGACTCTAACTTCGTCGGTCTCCTCTTCTGCCCCTCGAGTCTCGTGCCAGTCCCATGGCGTAGCATTGTGGCGCATGCAGGACGGCGTTCCATGGCGCGGCTTTCTTGCTACTTGCTTGACGGCTTTTACGAACGCGAATTGTGGTACGCGTCTTCTGCGATGGTCGAGCTGTGGCAATATATATATATATATATATATATATATATATATATATATATATATATATATATATATAAGGGAAAGAAGTGTATACCAAAGGGCTCGTTTTTCCGTGTTTTTAACACAATAATAATGAGATATAACAGACAGTAATGCCAAGGAATGTACAGGGGAAGTTATTAACATTAATGGAATGTAAATAAGAAGAAAGAAAAGTGGATGAAAAAATTACCAACTGTAAGCAGGAATCGAACCTACGACCTTCGAATTACGCGTTCGATGCTCTAACCACTGAGCTATTACAGCGGCATATATATATATATATATATATATATATATATATTATTACGACGTGTATGTGCCGGATTGATAAGAGGGAATAGAAGTGTGGACTTGGGAAGAAGAAGATCTCTCGGCAGTTTTATCCGGTGCGGCCTCGCCATCCCAGCTTCCGTTCAATAAACCCCCGTACCCCTACTTCAGGCGTAACAGAGTGGTGGAAGGTGCTGGGTACAGTATACGTCGACGAACCACGGAGCCACAGCTGTTCGAACTTCGCCGGAGCCGTCGTATTGCCGGTCTGCCACCGACACCAACTGCCATGGCCGAGAGCGAAGGTCACGCCTTCTCAACCACACAAAGGTCAGTGCCAGCTGCACCTCGATATCACTATATGGAACCCCGCCCGTTCGCGGGAAGAGCAGGAGAAGATGTGGATGCGTGGCTGACACAGTACAAAAGGGTGAGCCGGTACAACTGCTGGGATGCCACCGACCAACTGGGAAATGTCGCGCTGTTTCTCACGGAAACAGCTCTGATGTGGTACGAAAACCACGAAGATTCCTTAACAACGTGGGATCGTTTCACTGAAGAGCTCAAGAAATGCTTCGGCGACTCTGATTCAAAAAAGAAGAGCGCGGAGCGCACGTTGGCTCAAAGAGCTCAGACTCCTGGAGAAACGTGTACCACCTACATAGAGGAGGTCCTGATGCTCTGCAAGATCATAGACCCGTACATGACTGAAGAGGACATGGTCGGCCACCTTCTGAAGGGTATAGCAGAGGACGTCTACAACTTTTTGATAGGCAGGGAAGACCTCACTTCCGTCTCCGCCGTCCAACGTCACTGCCGTACTTTTGAGAAGCTAAAGACCCGTCGTATTGCCCCGAAATTTGGTAGGCTGGCAAATGTAACAACGGTCGCCAGCGTCGACGTGAGCCCGCCCGCCGACCTTGCCGCTACTATCCGGACAATAGTGCGGGAAGAACTACAGCGACAAGACACACTGTTCCACGACACCATCCGCCATACGCCTACCTGTTCATCCTACTACCCGGCCCCGTTCGCTCCTCTGCCACCATCAGTATGTGTGACAGACGTTCGCGAAGCTAGGGCTTCGTGGCCACGCCGAGACTCATTCGCGTCTGACCAGCGGTATGACCAACGTCTTCGTCCCGGCCCCGCCCCACAGAGGCGCGCAGCTCCCGTTCAGCAATCTGCTCCACCCCGTTCGGTTAGGCGACCCTACACAGCCCAGCGCTCTCAGCAGTGGTTCGGCGAGCGACCCCTACCCATCTGCTACAACTGTGGCGTCGAAGGCCACATTGCCAGGTACTGTAACTACCGGCAGCCGCCGAGGTACGACTGGCCACCGAGATCCCACCTGTCCGACTTTGCACAAGCACCAACGTTCCCTGGAAGCGCATCTTACGAGACACCAAGGCCGCTGCGAAACCGTTCTCCAGCCTCTGACCGCAGTCTGACACCCCCGCCAGCCCCTCGCTCCAATCGGTCGCCGTCTCCTAGGCGCCGCTACCCTTCGCCGCCTCCGGAAAACTAGGCAGCGCGGCCGCTGGGGGTGAGGTCGCTGGTGATTCGCTGCAAGAAGAGATACCTCCACCGGTGCTTATGTTTAAAAACAAAGTGCAAGTTTTTGTTGATGGTGTACATACGATGGCTTTGGTGGACACTGGAGCCGCCGTGTCGATCATGAGTGCTGCGTTCAAAGCTCGTTTGGGACGAAAGGTGACCTTTTTGTTGGAGAAAGCGATAACGTTCTGTGGCGTGGGCGGCAACTCGTTGTGTCCGATTGGTGTTTGTACCGCGGCAGTGTTACTGAGTGATCAAGTGTTTGTGACAGAATTCACGGTTCTTCCGCGGAGCACTCATGACATCATTCTAGGCATAGATTTCTTGCGAATGTGCGGAGCCACTGTAGACTGTCGAAATGGCGAAGTTATCATAAGTGACGCTGTTCCTCATGGACTTATCGAGAATTCGGGTACGGAAAGCGGTGCGCTCCGAGTCTATGAAGATACCGTTATCCCGGCCTTCTGTGCTGTGCGCGTTCCAGTAGCTTCTTCGCATATTAACGACAATAAGACCAGTTTCGATGCGCTAGTGGAGCCTTTCCATCTAAGTTGTATAAAGAAGAACACGTTGGTACCCCACAGCATAGTTTCAGTGAGTGAAGGTCGTTCAGACCTTTGGACAACGAATTATTCAAACGAACCGGTGCTGCTACCAGGAGGACTTAAGCTAGCGTCGTTTAAAGAATACTCGCCAACAACAGTAGCTGTCCTCAGTGACGTTCGACGGGATGAACAAGTGACCGCCTGCTCAGACAGTTCGAAAGTTTTACCTATGGTTGATAAGGCGCTGACTGCCGACAAGCGCAGAATGCTTGTGGACGTTTTGTTAAAGTACTTGCAAGTTTTTGATTTCTCCCAGAGTGACCATACGCCTTCCATTCCTCCATTTCGTATACGCCATAGGATAAATACACAAACAGCACAGCCAATCCGACAAAAACCGTACCGAGTATCGCCGTCCGAGCGCAAGATAATAGACAATCAAGTGCGTGAAATGCTCCAAAAGGGCATCATTCAAGAATCATCGAGCCCTTGGGCAGCTCCTGTGATCCTTGTGAAAAAGAAAGACGGTACCTGGAGATTTTGTGTCGACTATCGCCGTTTGAACTCCATCACGAAGAAAGATGTTTATCCTCTTCCACGAATTGATGACGCCTTGGACTGTCTCCATTCGGCGTCATACTTCTCGTCTATCGATTTACGTTCAGGCTACTGGCAGATTCCCATGCATCCAGCGGACAAGGAAAAGACTGCTTTCATAACTCCAGACGGACTTTATGAATTTAACGTGATGCCGTTTGGATTATGTAATGCTCCTGCCACATTCGAAAGGTTCATGGATACCATTCTGCGTGGCCTAAAATGGAACGTCTGTATGTGCTACCTAGATGACATCGTGATCTTTGGGCGCACATTTCGTGAGCACAACGAACGCGTGGACATTGTTCTGGAATGCATTAGAAACGCTGGCCTTGTTCTTAATTCGAAGAAGTGTCATTTCGGCGAGCGACAAACCTTAGTACTTGGGCACCTTGTGAACAAAGATGGGATCAGGCCTGACCCGAGCAAGACAGCAGCTGTGAAAGCGTGCAAACCACCTCGCTCAACGAAAGAGCTTCGCAGCTTCCTAGGCCTGTGCTCGTACTTTCGCCGATTTATTCCCGCATTCGCCGACGTTGCCTTCCCCTTGACCAGTCTGCTACGTCAAGGTACTAGCTTTGAATGGACACATGACTGTGAGACGTCTTTCAACCAACTCAAGTTCTTACTCACATCGCAGCCCATTCTCCGACACTTCGACCCTTCGGCGCCGACCGAAGTTCATACTGACGCCAGTGGCATTGGCATAGGTGCAGTTCTAGTACAACGACACAGTGGAAAGGAACATGTCATTGCGTATGCCAGCAGAACTTTAAGTAAACCAGAACGGAATTACACAGTGACTGAGCAAGAATGTTTGGCACTCGTCTTCGCTGTACAGCGATTCCGTTCATACCTGTACGGTCGTCCCTTCCAAGTGGTCACAGACCATCATTCCTTGTGCTGGCTTGTAAGCCTCCGAGACCCATCTGGCCGCCTGGCACGCTGGGCCCTCCGCTTGCAAGAGTATGACTTCACGGTGTCATACAAGAGTGGCAGGAAGCACGCTGACGCTGACTGCCTTTCGCGGATGCCGCTTACTACAACACTTTGCGATGCCGACAATTTCGATCACCTAATTGCGTCAGTGACTCCAGTATTCCCGGACAAGACCACCTTTGAAAATGAACAGCGGAAGGATGTCAGCTTGGAGCCACTATTTGCTGAAGCACGAGCGTCCACTTTGGCCGGACGCTTTTGCGTTCGTGAAGGATTACTTTACAAGAGGACCTTCTCGGCCACGGGTTCCCGCTTCTTGCTGGTGGTGCCGCACACACTCCGTTCCTCCATTCTGCGCGCCATGCACGACGACGCAACTTCGGGTCACCTGGGAATGACGCGAACACTCCTTCGTACACAGGAGCGATTTTACTGGCCACGCATGCGCCAGTCAGTTGAGCAGTACGTGGCCAGTTGCACTCAATGCCAGACGCACAAATCAGTCACGACTGCTCCGGCTGGACTTCTACAGCCTGTGACGCCTCCCAGCACTCCCTTTGAGCAAGTTGGCATTGACCTCGTGGGCCCTTTTCCACGCTCGGCAAAAGGCAACCGTTGGATTGTAGTGTGCGCCGATTACCTGACCCGCTACTGCGAAACGGCCGCCCTGCCATCTGCGACTGCTGGCGAAGTATCCTCCTTTCTCCTGCACTCTATCATACTGCGCCACGGACCTCCTCGCGTCATAATAAGCGACCGCGGCCGTCAGTTTACGGCAGACGTTGTTGAGGAACTGCTCCGTATGTGTGGCTCGGAACTTCGTCATTCGACACCTTACCATCCACAGACGAATGGCCTTACTGAACGAACGAACCGGACACTGGTGAATATGCTTTCAATGTACGTGGCGTCCAATCACAAGAACTGGGACGACGTCTTACCGTTCATCACGTATGCCTTCAACACTGCCCAACACGAAACCACCGGCCACAGCCCTTTCTTCCTTCTTTACGTTCGACCCCCTCGTTATACCCTGGACACTATCTTTTCGTTTTATGACAATGACGATCCTTCATTAGCTGAAACACTATGCCTTGCAGAAGAAACTCGGCGTCTTGCCCGCCTGCGTACTATAGCATCGCAAGACCGCTCAAAGCTCCGCTACGACAGCAAGCACCGCCACGTCACATATGAACCGGGAGACCTTGTAATGGTGTGGAAGCCTATCCGCAAGCGTGGCTTGTCCACAAAACTTCTCGCCCACTACACTGGCCCATTCGTTGTCCTTGAGCGCCTCAGTGCAGTAGATTATAAAATAGCACGACTGACAGCTAGTGGGAGACGATCAACCAAGACCGAGGTTACCCATGTGGCTCGCCTCAAAGCTTTTAGACTGCGGGACGATGCATGAAACGCGCGGTGCGCTTCGTCTGCGAAGGGGGAAATATTACGACGTGTATGTGCCGGATTGATAAGAGGGAATAGAAGTGTGGACTTGGGAAGAAGAAGATCTCTCGGCAGTTTTATCCGGTGCGGCCTCGCCATCCCAGCTTCCGTTCAATAAACCCCCGTACCCCTACTTCAGGCGTAACAATATATATATATATATATATATATATATATATATATATATATATATATATATATATATATATTGCAGTTTTGTGATACTGCCCTTCGAGAGGACTGGATAAGCACCAAACGCGTTACGCAAAAGTAAGGCTATGAACTCGCACGAGTGAAGTTTGATTTGGTTTGGGAAAACTTCCGAAGGCGTGGTTCGCCCTAGCACACGGCGGGCTGCTCCCACGATGGGACAGTAAGACCGAGAACTAGCGCCGCATCGTGGGCTCTCTAAACAGCTCAAAGTTGCGATGTTACGTCCAGACTCCGGACAGCGGAGTCTCATTGATTTGTGGGGTTTAACGTCCCAAAACCACCATATGATTATGAGAGACGCCGTAGTGGAGGGCTCCGGAAATTTCGACCACCTGGGGTTCTTTAACGTGCGCCCAAATCTGAGCACACGGCAGCGGAGTCACACTTTCTGGACAATGCTGTATTGGTGCCACGTACTGAAGGGCACTTATAGAGCGTGTGGTGTGAGGTGGCTAAACCACTACACTTTGTACACGAGTCGGTTGAATAAACCTCAGGGTAAAGCTTGAGGAGAAAGGCAGGGTTAGGGTACGTTTCTGTTTGGAGCAACTGCCATGTAAGCGCCTGCACTCTGTTTAGCTTCCTATGTGGAGGTGGAAAAATTCTCCTATTCATAGCGAAATGTTGGGCAATCTTATTGTATATAGTTGGTGGGTCCCTGCTTACGAAATCTCCAGTTCGACCTAAAGGTCTTCCATGGCCGCGGACAGCCAACCCTCGCGCCCTGGAGTGGGCCAACTCATTGAGATTGAGAAACCCTCCGTCCATGTTTCCCATATGAGCCGAGAACTGTGTAAGGGTATGGTTAACTTGTAGCTTTTTACGAAAGCTTACGGTCGCGGTGCCTTTTGTACAAATTTTAGAGTTTTGTTTTGACGTTTATACGGCCCACTCCAATCCGAGAAGCCCCACCACGGTAGTCTAGTGACTAAGGTACTCGGCTGCTGCCCCGCAGGTCGCGGGTTTGAATCCCGGCTGTGGCGGCTGCATTTCCGATGGAGGCGGAAATGTTGTAGGCCCATTTGCGCAGATTTGGGTGCACGTTAAAGAACCCCAGGTGGTTGAAATTTTCGGAGCCCTCTACTACGGCGTCTCTAAGAATCATATGGTGGTCTTGGGACGTTAAACCCCACATATCAATTAATCATCCAATCCGAGAAGGCCCGCTAAGCTTCAGCTGAAGGGCGGATTTCGTTTTCCGTTCCGCAGCAAAACATTCACAGTTACGGCGCCCTCTGGCGAAGTTCATCCTCATTAAATAAAATGACAATGTTTACAAAGTTAAAAAGTATTCACAAATCAACTGTTTATAATTTATTTAGACTTGCTATTACAATGCGTTACCAGTCCATTTCATTGAAGAAAATTAAGGCGGCAACTTGAAGATAGCTACGCGATAGTCAGCCCGGTTGCATTCTAGAGCACGAGAGAGGACGCACGTTGCGTCCCGCTTCCGCTAGCGAAAACAGTAGCGGTGGTTCGCGCTCTGCCGCTTAGCAAGCCCGTAAGCAGAGATTTTTCTTAATTACCTGTGTACATACACCATTCACAAACAACTATGAATCAGACAAAGAACAAACAGAACAAAAGATAAGAGGTAAATACATAAAAGTTCACAGGCTTTTTAAAATTGCTTCATTTTTAGAAGGCTTTCCACTTGAGGAAGCCATTGGGGCACATCTTGTTGAACCTTTTGTGATTGTGGGCTGGCATCACTATCCCGCTTTCGACCGTAGCGGAAGGTGCATGCGCACTAGCGTTTCCGCTCCGCTTAGCTGCTGAACGGAGCGTAAAAACGCCGGACTAAAACTTCGCCACTTTCGATCTCCCGGTCTAACGTAGCACAGTTGTAGCACTTGGCGTGCACCGGGCAATGCCACCAAGAATTTAGGCCTCCTCACTACTCCAGCCATGATCTCTGACGTCACCCAGGTTTCACCCTCGTCTCCTGCCGAGTACGCATGTACGCATGTATGCTCCCGTGGTTAGAGATACAACGACTGCTCAGCCTGACGAAGCCTGTCGTGGGATGCTGATGTTTTCTTTTGGCGAGTGCATGAAGATGACCATGTTTTTTTACTCCTGTGAAGTGCTGCGTGGTGATATCATGTGCTTCGTTCACCGAATGTTCGCGCAGTGTACACCTGCAAGATGTCGCAATGGGGCAGCGCCAAAAAGGTCCGAGTGTTTCCACTCTCCAAGAACGATCAAAAAGCAAGATTGGAGCGCGCTCATCATCGGTGTGGCGTCGAATTGTTCTGGGCGTGGATCGCAGGTATGTTTTTGACCTACTTTAAAAGCAACAGCTCAAACACGTTTAGTTCTTTCTGTAAAATGATGTGTCGTGTGTGTTTCTGACCTGTTAGCGTAAGTCTGTACATTAGGAACTTTTAGGCAGGTGTGGCTTACGCTCACATCCCGCGATAACGTAGCGTAGCGAGACAGTGCTATTGGAACTGTATAGATTTCGCGTTCTTGACGAGCGCGCTTGCCGAGAAGTGGTCTGCTTGGCGGCAAAACGACGATGAAATGAAGAAGATGCATGTTCACGCTCCGCTGAACCAACTTTCTAAGTGAATCGAGATGCGAATTTTCACGTACCCTTGCTCACACGCCAAACGCATCAAAGTGATGCCATAAACGCGTATGAGAGAAGATTCTCAGAACGGGCGTTTTTTTCTTTTAGGTTCGGTCAACATTTTGCTATTTGCGCATAGCATCGAGGGCTTATTGTAACGCCTCCGATTCTTCGTTCAGATAAGGCGAGAGGGAGAGGGCCGGTGCGTGGCGTCGTGAATCTCTTACGTACTCCGCAGTATTTCTTACCACTGTTCCGAGAATTTTTTCTGGTATAATATATATTCACCTGTGTAGCCTGTACCTTTGGTTCATTACTTTCGAAATAGGTACTGCGACTTTCGAATCCCATTTGAATGCCTGTAGACACCACGAAAATCTCCCCTGTTTTGTAGATTAGTCAATAAGGGCCATCAGGAGTAAAAGTTTGAGATAAATCACTTTTTTGAAGTGATATTCAGGTGTCTGAGATCCATTCATTTCAAACTGAAAGAGTCAAGGACTACAACCAAGTACACCGATCCAAAAAACCATGCAGCACAACGGTTCAAAAGTGCGCAATTATCGGAAAAAACTGCAGACGTTCAGCAAAACAACGGGAACAGCTTCTGTGCATCTTTCGGAGAAGTGTGTGTGTGTGTGTGTGTGTGTGTGTGTGTGTGTGTGTATGTGTGTGTGTGTGTGTGTAAATGAAGAAAGAAGATGTAAATGAAGAAAGAAGAAAGAGACGGTGCTCTTATAAATCGCTCTCACTTTCGATAGTGTGATTTATTTCAGTTGATAGATATGTGGGGCCTAATGTCCCAAAACCACCATATTATTATGAGAGACGCCGTAGTGGAGGGCTCCGGAAATTTTGACCACCTGGGGTTTGTTACCGTGCACCCAAATCTGAGCACACGTGCGTACAGCCTTGCCGCCTCCATCGGAAATGCAGCCGGCGTAGCCGGGATTCGATCCCGTGACCTGTGGGTCAGCAGCCGAGTACTTTAGCCGTTAGGCCACCATGGTGAGGTCAATAATTTATTTTAAAGTGGAGTAATGTGCGGCTTGTATATGAGTCAGATACGCGAAAGAATGTCTGGTAACACATTTCATAAACCAGTGTTGATTTCGACGCAGAACTACCTCATCTATATTGGCTGAAGCTATTAAAAACACCAATGTATAGTTTTTAAACTTAGGTAATATTCCTTGAGGGGGTCTTTAAAATATAAAGTGAGGAACTGAAAGGGTGAACGCACGTAAGACTCGCAGCGAACATCGCACCTTTTCACGGGATATGTTGGTGCAAACGGCTTCATGGACTCCCGTGCGCGCTCGTTCGGTCAACGTGCATGACGTCACGGTGGCAGTGAGCAGACCTGAAATTATTTCTCTAGGCGAGACTGCCCGAGTGTGACCTGTTTCAATTTCACCCCTGAATTTCTATAACGAAGACCTCAAAGGACGTGAAACTTTCGTGAATTCCAGAAATAGCCATGCCACAAAATGGCACGCCCTACAAATACGTAATATAAGGAACTGCGCCCAAGTAAATAATGGAGCAAAAGTTTATTAACTAGTATTTCTTGATAACTTGCAACATTGTCATTTTAACCGCGATCAAGTGTTGCCGCCTCGAATCAGAGTTCATATCTGAAAACGACAGGAGCATTACTGTCCTGAATTTTTATTTAGAACGTGCATTACCTAAAAAAACCTATGCCAAAAAGCTTGAGCACAGTCCTGGTGTAATACGTATCGTTCCACATTTTTTTAGTTTCTTTTTTTTCTGATGGGCTTTCATTCTTCATTACAAGGGGGGTTGACGCAATTTCACGTAGATTACATTTAAAATAATAATTACGCACATTCAAACACAAATCAAAACACACGAAACCAAGCAACGAATATTTCAAAAGAGTATACCCCGCTGTGAGAAACGACGAACAGCTAAGCTGACGCCCGCTTCGCTAGAACCTTCGCAGTCACTCCTTTATCGCTACGTTTTGAGTAAGTCTCTTCAAGGCTGTTTCTTTTGCTTGTGCTAAGCAAAGTATGCTGTAAAGGGTGGACTTTTTTCCATGGAGTGGAAGTGGCAGTACCTGTTTGTGACTCCCCTAACGTAAATGAGATAATAGAGCAAGTAGTAAGTGGTTCTTGAAGAAAAGAAAAAAACGGTGTTCATTTCTATTTTTCTTAATTCGCGACACGGCTAAGCTTCTTGTAGGGTATGTGGTAATATGATGCAAAAGAATACTAAAAAGATAAAGAAAATGAAGGTGGAGCACTCGCCGCACAACACGAATGAGAAAAGGAAGAAATAGGAAAGATGTAGGACACGTTCGAAGGAGTCCGAGGACGGGGAACGGATCGGTGAGAGCTACAAGGCGTCAGGAGATCTCAGACGGTGGGCTGATCGGCGAGATCTACGCTGGCGTCGGAGATGGCGAATGACACGACCGTTTAGTACGGAATCCATCAAGCGATGTCAGATATTAGAGCAAGATTTCACACGAAGATTTCCCTTTACTGAATGGCATATATTTGGTCTTGCTGCACTTCTTGTTTGTGTTTTGGTGAAGCTTCGTTATACTACTGAACTTCTTGGCCTTCTTCGTCGTGGCGTTGTCCTTGCATTTCGCCCATCTGATTTCACACCTTAATGGTTCTTCCTTTTCTTTCTGGTGAGTCTCACTTTCTCCCCTGAGGTCTCATTATCTACGTCACGCCCCTGATGTCACCGTCACAGGGTCAACGCAGTTTTGCTGTAGGGGAGAACCGCGCTGTTTGAGGGTAACCTATAGACTCTTCCCCGTAAATTTGGAGCATTCACAAGAATGTTCTAGTATACAAAATTTGATGAGCTAAATGGCGACAAAATTTTTCAAATAAAGCATTGTCACCAATTTTTAAAACGTCAATGGGGCCTAATTGTGCCAACAAACTTTAAAAAAAATCACGGCATATCCACGACGTAGATGATGACAAGTGGGTCAAACAATGGGATCGTTTGGTGTTGCTCTGTGTTACCGTAAAACACCCGTGACATTGTCACGCGTGTTTTATTTTTTTTAGTGACAAAGCGGTGTAAAGTTACATACAATGTTTATTGGTGAAAAATGGTATATTGTATTCAATTGCGAATTTCGTTCCACCTTCCTTGTTACCGCTTTGTGGTATTAGAGGTAGCCTGAAGTTGACAGAGACGAGGTCTGTGCATTTTTAACTGGTAGCTGTGGGTTGTTTTCTGTCGTCATACGACGTGCACCGTAGAGCATATCGAGACGTCATATACTGCACAAGCCAGTCGTTGTCCTTGATCATAATTGTCATCATCATCATTGTCATCAGAGTCATCGTCATCATCTCAGCCACGGCGCACGCCAACGCCACCAACGCCACCAACGGGCAGGCCTAGGCCTTAAAGAGCTTCGCCCCTAAAAGTCAACAATAATTTTGTTCTAAGGCTTGCTTTTTGTGGCTTCAAAACACTGCGCTCGTGTGCCACGCAGAGTGAACCTGCTTGAGCTGGGGAGCATGCGTTACGAAGGATTGCAGCGCTCTGTGAGCGCCACCTAGAATCAAACATTGCACGTCTGTTTAGATGATACAGTTACCATTCATCGCGAACGCTCTTGTTCGGGCTGTGACGCACACGGCCAGCTTCCATGCGCACCGAGTGTCACGTTTCAGTCACGGGGCATTATACTCTCGTTTTGCCTAAGGGCTCCACTGCGTGATTGTTGTCCAACGGTTTAACGATTGGAGTGCTGGACTTCCACATGCACATTATGTTATTACCAACGCTTAATTTTGCCAGTGCATATCATTTTAAACAGCTATGTTTCTCTTAAGGCTGGGAAAGTGACAAGCCTTAGAACAGCAAGCTGCTATGGCGAGAAGAAAAAGTGGCGTTGTCAATAAAATTTTCAAATAATGAGCATCATCGCGTAGAAGAATGGTCGAAGTGCTTGTACACAGCAGGGCGGACAAGTTAAATCTAAGGTAACAGAATGATTGTTCGGCTTTGACGCTCCAAAACCACAATATTTTATGAAACACCCTGTACTAGAAGGCGCCGGAACTCTCGACCAATCGGGGTCATTTATTGTGCACCGAAGTGTAGACTCGTGGGCCTGGCATTTTGGCTTCATAGAAAGCGATGCAGCGGGGATTTCATGCTGCGAGCGCGTCTAAGCAGTCAAGCCGAAGCCGCGGTGCCACAGCAACGGGCAAGGTAAGCCTAAAATCGTGTATTCCACTGGGGTCCCTGTAAACTTGCTTTGCCTTGAACGAATATTGAAAACACGTAAGGGTATAAATATGTAAGCAAATCGAAACAAAGTCACTGGTGGTAAAATTAAACGGGGTGCAAAATATTTGGCAGAATTCAGGAAGTGGTAACACCAACCGCAGTGGTTTTTGAAGGATGCTGTAACAAAAAAAGATCTTCACTGTATTTCATGTATGCTCAATTTATCATACAGCTGCTCCATATTCTCAAAGTATAGTTAGTTGGGATGTAAGTTAAGTTCAACGGCATATAAAAATTTGGGGTCAAATGTAAAAAATCTGTGGACATATTGCGTGCACAAGTCACTCAGTATGTCACTCTCACGTTCGCTGCATCGCGTGGGCATCGAAGATATCGGAGCGCTTTCCGGGAAGCAGCCAGTCAGTCGGAAATTGTTGCGAGGAAAAGCGAGGCAGGCGTGGTTGGAGAAGCACTGATAAAAGCTTTAGTAAACAGAGAAGCCAAATTCGGAAAGTTTGTCACGCTTGTTGCATCGAGCAGGCAACAGCACCTTAAAAAAAACCGGCAGATCCGACGCATTCTACAAATCGATATAATGCGAATTAGCCAGCAAGAAATAAATTACGCTGTACACAGCGTGCATGTGATGATTTAAATGTTAAGACCTATCAGTTATGATTTCTTACAACCACGTCAAGCAATACCAATTTTTCTGCGTATCAAAATAGTGAAATGGCCATGAGCACACCGTGCGTTTGGCATGGAAATCCTGCCGCAAGTGGTATGGATGTGATAAGCTACATGTTAAGACGTCATTCACGTTGGTGATACAGACATACAAAACCGTTTGCCCTATATCACGCTATAGCAAACTAGCCACACACGCGCACCATTATCGTTTTATGCAAGTCATGCTGACATGGCATGCTAATAATATTTATCTTACCACTCGACATTTATGTTCTTCGTACAGTCACGTCACGCAATTCCTCATTTGGCTTATATGAATCTAGCGAAACAGCCGTGAGAGCACCGTGAGGCTAGCATGTAAATAACGTTGCACATGACATAGGAATCATCATTTTCATTTTATGATATGCCATTTATGCTCTTTATACAGACATTTCACGCAGTACCATATTTTGTGTGTACTATGCAAGCAAACTGGCAGCAAGCGCAATATTCGGATAGCATGTAAATCACTTTGTACATGACATGGACGTCACAATTTTCATTTTACCACATGCCATTTATGGTCGCCTTACACTCACGTCAGGCACTACAAAATCAGGTGCACATCACGCTAGCCAGGTGGCCGCAAGCGCACCATGGGCGTGGTATGCAAGTCGTGGTATGGAAGTATATAATGACATTTCAGGAGTTTCACATCACCACTTGTCATTTATTTTCGCCATACAGAACCATCACACAGTATTAAATTTAGTGCATACCGTTATGCCTGGGAGTCCATACCAAGCTTCATAGCATCTGCAGTAAAGAAATAAACCTGGGAAGGCGCAAAGCACCTGCAGCGTACCAAACGCTGCTAATGGGCAATGAGAGATAGAGCACTCCATTTGGGTACAGAGACCCACAGTCCGCTTTTAATTAACACGCACACGGCGAGTTTTTATTGTTCGACAACGCACAGGATAATTATCCCATCAGCACAACCTTGGAGGTCAAGATTCATTGCGGGGTGACCTGAGAATGGTTCTCCAGCGCGAACACTCGGTATTTTTCTTACGTGCGAAGCATTTCTTAGCGAAATTCGGCGAAATAGAGCGTATCTATCTATCTATCTATCTATCTATCTATCTATCTATCTATCTATCTATCTATCTATCTATCTATCTATCTATCTATCTATCTATCTATCTATCTATCTATCTATCTATCTATCTATCTATCTATCTATCTATCTATCTATCTATCTATCTATCTATCTATTTATCTATTTATCTATTTATCTATCTATCTATCTATCTATCTATTTATCTATTTATCTATTTATCTATCTATCTATCTATCTATCTATCTATCTATCTATCTATCTATCTATCTATCTATCTATCTATCTATCTATCTATCTATCTATCTATCTATCTATCTATCTATCTATATATCTATATCTATATCTATCTATCTATCTATCTATCTATCTATCTATCTATCTATCTATCTATCTATCTATCTATCTATCTATATATCTATATCCATCTATCTATCTATCTATCTATATATATATATATATATATATATATATATATATATATATCTATCTATCTATCTATCTATATATATATATATATATATATATATATATATATATATATATATATATATATATATATATATATTGTAACGACGAGAAATAAGACACAACGCCTTTGCTGCAGGCCGGCTGTTCTTATTCTGCTTCGTCTTCGTCCTCTTCCTCCTAGCATGCGAGTCTGTGCCAGAGAGAGTTCCAGTTTCGGTTTTCGTCATTACACTCGGCCATGACTGCTAGCGCGCAAAGGGCAATTTTCTCTGGAGGGCGGCACTGGGAGTGCCGTGGTAGTCTGTCATGTGCACGCCTCGAGCTGTCCTGTGGAACTGTCCTGTACTCTGGTGGACGACCCTGGCTGTGTCGAGGTGGTCGTTGCAGGTCGCGTCCGCGCGGCAAGTTAATGTAGTCACCTGGAGAATGTAAACCCAGCAGGTGATACTGGCTGGTGCGGAGTGATCGCATTGGTGGCGGACCATCGCGATGACTACCCCTTCGCTGCTTGGATGACATTGCAGGGACACCAGTATGCAGTACTGCGGCCCACACTGAGCGGGGACGCCTGCGTTGTTCAGAGCGAGGGAAGGTACGATGGGCTATATCGATAGATATCAGCGACATCGCTGTGTAGACTTTGCGCGTAGACTTGCGACGCAAGTCGTGCTCTAGCGTCTTCGCTGATGCACTGCTGGTCGAAGTGGAGGTTTTTGCCAATCCGTCACGTGCGTTCATGTCGACATGGCCAGTTGCCTCGCCATCCGGAGCAACCGTGAACTGCACCGGAATGACTTCGATGGCATCCTCCTCAGGTGGAGTAGGCACTTGTGGCTCGTTAGGGGAGACGGCATTTGGCAAGTTACGAGCGTCCACGCACTCGGCCAATGACGGCAAAGGTGGCAGGGGATGGTGCGGCTCCTTACTATGGGTCAAACTGGCCGTTGTGACGTGTGCTTGGTCTCCGGCTGGTTGTGAAAGAGCCGCCGTCGTCACGCAGCAGGTCAATGGATCCAGGCCATTTGGGGCTGACCAGCTTGGAGGCTGGCTCACTGGCTTCTGTGCTTTATAGGCGGTCCTAAGTTGGGTCAAGGGTAATTGTGTGTCAGGTGTCGACGCGGAGTCAGAGATCTGCCCGGAGGAGTACACCGTCCAGCTTGTCTCGATGATTGCCGCAGGGTACTCTGGGAAGCTGTCCGGGGAGGGGGCATGCGGCACAGCTGTAGGGGGGCGCGGCGCCTCGTGAGGTTGATCTCCGAGGTAGGGCAGGTTGGCAGAGGGTGCAGCTGCCTCGTCGTTGTGCTTCTCAATAGCCCCTTGCTCGGTAGTGGCGAGGGTAGAATGAGAGGTAGCAGTGAGGTCAGACTCAATTCTTCCAAACGCAGCAATGAGCTTGGCGCTCCAGTCCGCCCAGGACTGCTGCCGCACGCCTTCGTACCTGTGCCACGCAGCAGCAGGATTTTGAAGGCGGTCTAAGGCCACGCACCACTTCTGATTGTCGCTCCATCCCTTGCGAGCTCCGAGAGCATTGATGGTAGCCACCCAATCGACGGCATCGTCCTGGAAGCCGCGAAACTCGGGTAGCTCGGAGGCAGCCGGTGGTGGTGTCACGGCAGGCGAAGCTCCAGAAAATAGCGACGCCACACAGCCAAGTTGGTGTGAAAGAGCCGCGAGAGTATACTGGAGCTTGCTGCGGCTCTCGGGGGAAGTTGTTGAATGGTCTTGCGAGGCGGCCGCGGCCAACGCCTCATCGATAATGTGAAGTCCCGGCAAGGCAGCAGGGAATATCGCAGAACTCGACGCTGTCAGGGCGCCGACCTCGAGGCGGAGTCGCGCAATGGTGCGCGAAAGCTCGGTGGCACTCTCGGGCGGCCCACATGCGGAGCCAGTGGGGACGTGTTCCCCGATCAGCGTACTCACTGCTGTGGTACCCTCGGCCGAGGGAGCTTGAACAGCACCCCTGAGCGGCTGAGGTGCCGATGAAGCACTGAGCAGGACGTTGTCGCAGTGGGAAGCGTGAACGGCATTCCCGGTCAACGACAGGCCATGTACTGTCGTGGTGGGGCCGGGGCAAGCCTGCCCAGGAGCCATCGAGAAGGCCTGGACGCCGTCCCCGAATGGCGGCACAGGTGCTCCCGGCTGCAGGAGGGCTGTCGGCTCCATGATCGAGGAAGCGTGAACAGCGTTTTTACGATGAGAGAACCACGCTGCCGATGATCCACGAGGGTACGGACAGGTGGCTTGTGCCGCAGGGTTCACTTGTCGACCTGTGCTCACGGCACAATCCGTGGCGAAGGACGCGTAGACGGTGTCCCTTTTCATGAAGAAATACCGGTGATGGGTATACTAAAGCCGCCGAGGAGGCCTTGGCGCCATCCCCGAACGGTGGTGGCAGTGGCGGCAGGTGAACAGCTGCTGAGGAGGCCTTGACGCCGTCCCCAAGCGACGCTTACCGCATCTGCATGTCGGCGGGCGTCCTGGATGACGAAGCCGGGACGTATGACGTCTTCTTCGTCGACTGCGCCATTGTAACGACGAGAAATAAGACACAACGCCTTTGCTGCAGGCCGGCTGTTCTTATTCTGCTTCGTCTTCGTCCTCTTCCTCCTAGCATGCGAGTCTGTGCCAGAGAGAGTTCCAGTTTCGGTTTTCGTCATTACAATATATATATATATATATACATCTATCTATCTATCTATCTATCTATCTATCTATCTATGACTTTTAGCTCTCCGAGCCGTATCGATAATGGTATCGATACCAAACTTGGATGACATAGCATGACTGTATGAAGAACATATTTGAATAGTCATAACATGAAAATCATGACATGTATGTCATGAATGTCATGATTTACATTTCTTTGTTCTGCAGCTTTTGGAGTGGTCTCGTTCACATGGCATGTTGCAAAATTGATACGGTATGGCAGAATTGCATAGCGGACACAAGTGACAGACCCTAACATGAAAATCATGACATGCGTGTCATGTAATAACATGTCTACATGCCACACTGATGATGCTCTCGCGGCCGTTTAGCTTGCTTCGCATAGGCCAAATTTTGTATTACATGATGCCAATGGATGACGAAGGTACGTACGTGACTGGTGCAAACATAATAATCATGAGATTCGTGTTATGTGAGAACATGACTACATGCCACAGTCACGGCGCCAATACATTTCGAAGTGACGCGGTGCGCATGCTCGCCGGCGTTCCTTTCTTCGCGTCCAAGCGCCGTTTCCACGCCAGGTGCCGGTACTGCCATATACTCGCAAGTGCACGCAGCGCTGCGTTGCTTTGACGCATGCGCGTTTCAGCACGTTCAGCGTCCCTCCGTGACGAAAGGAGGGAGACGCGGTGTTGTCTGGGTAACGCGTCGGCGCGTAAAGCAGCATGTCGCATTTCGCACCAGTTGCCATCGGGCCGTGCCGATGGACGCTAGTCACGCCTGGCGTCATACTATAGAGGGCTAGCATATCGCTAACATTGCGTCAACGTACCCAGCGTGCACGTGCGTCAATGGTACGTTGGAGTATATTTGGCCCTTCCTGATGCACTCGTGGCAGTTTTGCTTGCTCCACATTTTCCAAATTTGGTGTTACGTGACGTCAATGGATGACGAAATATATGACTGGCGCATGCATGATAATTTTGACACGCGTATAATGTAGAAACATGACAAGATACCACGCTCATAGCGTGCTCGTGGCTGTTTCGCTATCACCACATATGGTATATTTTCTATCGCGTGACGTGAATAGATTACGAAGGTAAACGACACATCCAAACATGTTAATTATGACACGGAAGTCATGTACGGTATCATTTACCTACATCCCGTAACGTTGCGCTGATTTTAATGTGAAATATAAACATTTCTCATTCCTGCTTCGCATATCATTGATTCCCACTGTACTTGGGATCTGCCAAATTTTTTCATTATGCATCTTATTTTGTGTATTTTTGGTGTTACTTCTTGCTATTGCATCAAAGTAGGTATTGTTTAATTTTCTTCATTTTCATTTTGTAATAGCTGACTCTCTAAGATGCCTTGTGTAGTTGTTTGCTTTTACTCTACTTATTTTGTTCAGACGTGGGACACCGCACGTCATTGTACCCTGTCACCATAAATGTGCGTTGATGTGGCGACGTTCGTCAAAAGTTACTTCATGGGAAATATATAGGTTCAATACAGTTCTAATCAATTTTGATTCAACACCCGTCAGATGTTTGGTGTATAAAAAAGCTCCGTATCTCCCCCCCCCCTCACAAACTTCCTACCCACATTACTGTGGCGAAGCTAACCGAGACCTGGACCACCCATTCATGCTCAGGGAGCTGGAAGCTGCCTTAGCCACTCAATCTTCCTGCTCGGCTCCCGGCGAGGATGAGATTACGTAGTGTAGTATACGTTATCTCCCCTACAACGCGAAGGAATTTCTATGACATAGATTGAACGAAGCAAACAACAGTGGCTGTCTTCCAAGCTCTTAGACATCCTCTCTAATTTGCAAGATTCCGAAGCCGGGCATGCCTCCATCTCTCTCTAACTTTCGCCCTATCTCTTTGACGGCATGCGTTGGCAAGACTCTTGAGCGAATGGCCTTGACTCGACTGTGATTTTATTGACGCGAAAGAGTTTTTCCCTCTTTCTCTTATTGGCTTCCGACGCCACGTATGTGCGCAGGACATGTTCCTTGTTCTTCAGCATACTTTTCTTTCACCTTCTCGTAGTCAGATCCATACGCTTGTAACCGTCGATGTACGGAAGGCATTTGATGGCATGATCGCTCAGCTCTCCTCCCTGTCATGTGGCTCCCGCATGTATTCTTACATCCGATCATTTTTTTCTAATCGAGTTGCTCGCTTTAGAGTCGATACTCATCTTTCTAACCCACACTACCTCACCCGCGGCACTCTTCGTGGTGCCGCACTATCTGCTACTCTATTAAGTATGACTATGGCACCCCTTGCCTCACAATTGTCCCAAATACCTGACCTCTACCATATTTTTTATGCAGACGACATCACTCTCTGGTGTACGTCTGGATGTCCCGGCCACGTGCAGGATACTTTGCAACGTGGCCTGGACCTTATCACTTTCTTTGTCGCTACTGCTTGCCTGTCTCCTGCACCGGAGAAATGTGAACTATTTTTGCTAATCCGGTCTGCGTACCAGGGCTCTCACAACACCCTCATCTCCCTACATCTTTCTAGCTCTCTCATCCCCACTGTTCAGCAATGCAAAGTTCTTGGCTTCCTTTCGCACGCGACAAAGAACGCGCAGGCCCTACATCATGCTGTGAGGACTTGCCACTCGGTGGATCACCTTCTGCGACGGGTTGTGACTCGGCAGTCGAGACTCCATGAGGCTCATGCGTGTCGGGTTGCACATCGCTCGCCCTTAACAAGTTCTTGTACTTTGTACCCTACGTTCAATTCACCCAAACGCAACTCAACACACTCTAAAGAGCTCTATTAGGCCTCTACAAGGCATCTGCAAACCTCCCTGTTCCTACATCTACACCTAAGGTCTTTGCCACAGGCCTCTTTCATCCATTACGTTGTCTTCGCATATCACGACTCTCACATTGCCCGTCTTTCTCTCACCCGTGAAGGCCAATAGCTATTGGCTCAAGCCGGTATCCCTCACATTTCGGTTTCCGTTCCCACCTTGCCTTCTGCCGCTAGCACCGCTCCTTCTAACCTTCGCATTCTTCCCTTCCCATTCAATATGTATCCCGTTCCTCAAGCCGGCCAGTGCCATGTGGCAGCACAACATCATTCTCCTCCTCTCTCGACACAGGGAGTTGCCTACACGGATGCCTCATACATGGCTCTTCGGGGCTCGTGTGGCTACGTTATCTACCATCCACAACTTTCGGCACCTGATACGCACACCAGCGGACCATACTTGAACCGGCCAAATCTACTTTCGCTCGAGGTCCTTTCCATGGTCCACGCCATGCAGTAATTTTCCTCACTCCCTTCTCTCCCAGTACACGATTTACTCCGACTCTCATGCCACAATCCGTCACATACAGAACTACACGTTGCCTCCTGCTTTTCAACAGGAGGTTGAGCGAGCGGCCTCTGTTCTTTAACCCTCCACTGTCTTCCTCCGTTGGGTTCCTGGGCATTCAGGTATTAACGGCAATGAGCTAGCTCATCAGCTTGCCCGCAATATATTGCACCGGGCGCCATTCATTCCCTGGCGCACACCTTCAAAAGACAGTGGGAGCTTCGTGAATAACCACGGGCAGATCTCCTTTCGTCACACTATCAAGGAGGCATATCTCCAGCTTCGAATTATCAATGCTGCGTCAGTTAGAGACTCTACTCCCTCAAGAGCCGAACAGTTGGCTGTAGCCCTTGCCCTTTTGGATGGCAGTAGATCCCAAATCTTTACTGACTCAAGGTCAGTGGTCAAGGCTTTCGCCTCTGGTTCAATTTGTACTGAAGTATTTAAACTACTTGAAAATAAGACACTTTCTCCACATACCATTACCTGGTTTCCTGCACATCTCGAACCACTACTGGACTCTCAAGTAAACCTGAATGACCCTGCTCACTCCCGGGCGCGCGCGCTAGCCCTTCGCGCTGGGGAGGACGTAGGTCCGCAGGTAGGCAGTGAGATGGTCAGGGACGCTTTAGTTACATTCAGTGAAGTGGCTAAACAGTACCAGTTGAGTAGGCGGTCATTTGCTCCACCACACAAGTTGTCTAGACCTCAAGCCAGCACGTTTAGAATGCTCCAGACCAGGCCCTATCCAAGCCTATTTTTCCTCAGCATAGTCTCCTCAGAGGCTTTAGACTCTACCTGTCCTGATTGAGGTGAGGTTAGTGGCTTAGCACATATGCTCTGGCAGTGCCTCTCGTTACGGGGCCCAAGGCGGCTCACAGAAGAAGATTGGGACTCTGCCTTACGAAGTTCAAGGTTGCTACCACAACTACTGGCAGTCCAGAGAGCCCACGACGCGGCGTTGAGGCTAGGCCTCCCCGTTCCTACGTGGGAGCGGCCCACGACGTTGCTCTAAAGGAGCAGCGTTTTTCAGGACCCAATAAAGTTCTTTGTCTGTCTGTCCGGCTCGACAAGCGTCTTTACCCTTCCCCTCATCCAACACTCACTGCGCCCGAGGCTCGAACTCTACGGCACATCCAAATGAATTGCCTGATAACCCCGTTTCGCCTTTTCCTTTATAAATTTAGTTCTAATCCCTGCTGTCCCAATTGCCCCTCCCCATATGCGGACCTGTCACTCTGCCTGTTTCACTGCCCAACTGCTCAGCAATACAGCTATTACCCACCCCCATCCCTTTCCATCACCTCCTGGCTCGACTGGATTGGCGCCGAAGGGGAAGAAGAACAGCGTCGATTGGTGGCCCAGGCGGTCGAAATGCCCGGCCTGTAAATTGTGGCTGAATAAAAGTCTTTTACTACTACTACTATCTCGTAGCTAATTCAAAGCCATGAATCCACACCATATCTGGAAAGTTAAGGTAGGTTAATGTGTATCCGACAATTTGCTTTCTATACGCCACGTGGAATTTTCCACCTTACCATATCAGGGGATGGCGTGCGGTGTGCCGGGATATCTTCAGTAAACTTATCTAATGTCTTTAGAAGGCAATTGTTCCTTCCTGTTTCCAACTTATGTTGAAGTAATCAGAAGTAGTACACATTTGGTATGTTTACTGTTCAGACCTTTTCGAACACGCTATCTTTGTGACTTAGGTAAGGAGCTTCGAAAACTACGCATGTTGTACGCTTTTGAAAAGTTTTTTTTACAGCGAAAATTGTTAGAGATCAAAACAAGGGCCGATTCAGGCGCCGTAGGTGTCCACCACCACCGCATTCAGTGACAAAATCCACGAGAAAGGAAAATAAACTAAATAAATATAAAACGACCAAAGACAAAAAGCGAACCGAACCCGCACCCTCTGCCACTTCATGAGCCACTGAGCCAGTGCTGGAAACGTCGCTGTGAAGTGACCTTGCACAGGCTTCATTTCACCTAAAAAATCGCTCTAACATTTGCAACGAAGTGCTTGGTTTAGAACAAAGTAACAACCAGACGTCGCACAATGAAAATAGCGTAAAGAGTGCTCCAAGTTACGGTACCAGACACTTAGAGGAGTAATTAGCACCAACACCGCGTTCAAGCTACGGAAAACAAATGCTCCACAACACAATACCTACACTACTAAACAGCTATAAATCGATGCAGTTTGATTTTCTTACAGCCTCTTTCAAAGATCTTAAAAGGATGCATGTGGTTTCTGCATTGATTCCTGTGCAATACACACATGTTTTTGATTTTGTTGCTTTTTAAGAGGAAAGTGTGTGCTGAAATATGTTAAAGCACTAGCATGCCCCTGTATGTATATATGCGTGTGTCTGTGGCTTTGTGTTTGTATACACATGTAAAAGTGCAGGAGTCTATGTGTATTTATATTAATGTGTAATATGTTTGTATGTATTATTGCCGCACTGCTAAATACATAGGGTTGTAGGCTAGTCAAGCTGTCCGGAGACGGCTTTTTTCTACAATCCCCCCACTCATCTGTATCTCACAAAAATGGCAAAGAAATTATTATTATTATTATTACTATTATTATTATTATTATTTTTGAAAGAGAGCTAATACAATCATATACAGCTTTATTCAACTCGTAATAGAGCTTTGCAATTCTCTGCCTGGTGACCTTTTCTCCTTGCCACTAAAGAGTCCCATAGTCGCTATTCAAGAACATATTCCTGACATTTTATGTACTTCATTCTTATTAGTGCACTCTTATTCGTGTGATTTGTTTTAGCATTTTTCGTTCTCAGATTTCTCTGTTAGCATAGCGCTATAGAGCCTTTGCATCACTGCAAGAGCCTTAAATAGGGCAGTGATATATGTAAAACAATAAATAAATTTAAATAATGTTCTTGTGACGAAGTGGAAAGATTTTTTTGTTTTTTTTTGCGTTGAAGATAGCTAAAGCTAATTAAAGTAGGGCGAGCACTTTCTTTGACATTTTCGTAGACATTTGTTGAGTAGAGCCCGCCAACAACGATGGGTTACCAAAGCGAAATAACTAGGGCTGTGCGAATATCCGAGTTTCAAAGTCGAATTGAACAATACCTTAATTATTAATGCGATGCGACTTTTTAATAGCGAGTATTACAAGTTCAGAAAAATTCAACAGGATGAATATCTGAATCGTGACAATGGCCAATGGTGCATATTGAATAGGGTATGACGGCTGATATTAAAGCTACCGTTGTTACAATGGGTTTTCCGCTGAAAATTTCACCTGCATTCTATTTCAAAAGTGGCCACATTTTTAGTTTTAAAGAGCTTATGTCATTTCGACACGTAACAAAGGACAAGAGAAAACAATTAAGTCATTCACAGCTTCGCTTCCGAAAGAAAGTCAGGGACTTCTTGCCCTGTGCGGTGGCAAGTGGGTGAAGCCCGAAATCTGTCCAGTCGGTCTTCCCAGAAACCCTGCACGAGTGGCTTCAGATGCGAAATTTCGTTGACTCCGTGCAGTCCCCACTGGCCCACCGCACCACTCGTTCAGCAATTTTCACTGTTCTACGCGACCGCCTACAAGCGTGCAATGGACAAGGTCACATCTACACACACGTTGCCCTTCACTTCTCTCTCTCTCTTCTCCTTTAATCCCCTCAACCCTTCCCCCAGTGCAGGGTAGCAAACCGGACGTGCGTCTGGTTTACCTCCCTGCCTTTCATTTATTCCCTTCCTCCTCCTCCTTCACTGTTCTGGCGCTGCTATTCAGGTAGCCAACTGCGAACAGCCTAAATAATGGCCAGTTTTCAGTGATTCAAAGGCAGAACTGCAAGGTTTCCAATCAGTCCTGCTGCATGGACCATACGAATAGCTCGTCTGAGATACGGTATCTCCTCCATACTGCGTTTCATGTCACATTTAAGTGGCTTCCAAGCCACTGCGGCGTGACAGACAATGGAAATGCTGGCAATGCTGCTCGATTGGCGCTTCAAGGCAACAAGCTTGAGACAGTACCGCTATCGAGGGCTGACGCTGCTAGCTAGCTTCTAGTGGCCTCAAGGGAAACTCTCTCCACATAGAATACAATAAGTAATCGGCGAAATGAATACTACATCCCGAACACTTTACGTCTACAGACGCCTACTGAAATAAGTGGAAATGATGCCACTCTACCATTTCTGGCTAAGAGAAATGTTCATTTCGTATCGAAATGGATGACGACTCCTTATGTGACAACTACGGTAGCGAGGAGACGCTACAGCACATTCTCTACAACTGTCCTCGGTACAATGCGTTGAGAAAATCGCTTGCGGTTGCTCTAGCTCACATAGACACACCGATGATGGCAGAAACCATTCTAGAATGTCGTCCTGAGAGCTCATCATGGGTGAAGGCGACAATAGCAGTACTCACTTCTTTTCTATGCAGTTTCCTATGGGTGTGGGGTATAAGCACATTTTGTTTGAACTACGAGATTCACCACTTTCTGTAATCATATTTTCATCCGTACCCCCAAGGCTGTTGGGAAACTTCATAGCGGTCAGGTTCTTTACGCTAGGTATATAAATTTCTCACACCTTCAACATCTACTTTGCACATTGTCTAATCATTTATGTGTGATGAGCAACTTCATTAGAACTTTTTTCGCAGATTTCCAGAAGAAGAGTTTGGGCAAAGCATGGATCGGTTTACTGAGAAATAGGAATATATAATGAAGCGACAGATAAATTTGTAGAAAACATACCCTGCTGTAGCTTCCGCAGTTCATCCATAAATAATCATTGTAGGTGTGTACGAACCGTATAAAAAATGGGCTTGTATAGGCAACTTGAGGCAATCAAAGAAGTTTTCAAGCTTCTGCTTGTAAAAAAATATTTGTTTTTATTTTTGCTCAGCAGATAAAACCAGCTGAATTGCGACGTATACAGATTAGTTAACATCCAAAGAATTACATCACATTTATCGCTACTGCTCAGTTTCGCGCCGTTTATTTTCTCGGTCACCATATACAAAGCTGCAAAACAGCGAAATCCTGAACACAACTTAAGACGGAAAGCTCCACAATGCCACGTGTCCCAAAGGCATTCATCGCATCGCAGTGACCTTGAGCCGCCGGAGCCAAGTGTGGCAGGCATGACCTCGCGCCGCGTAACCCACTATGAAAAAGCGTCGCCGATTTGTTCACTGGGCAACTTGACATGGTGGCGCCACATGAATAGGTGAATGTAAATGAGCAGAAACCTCTGGCCCGCTGCTGTGCACGCGTGCTGCTGTTCGCACTTTTCCGCTATTCTTAGTGTACACCTACAGCACCTTTCCACAGTACAGAGTGTTCGGCGCATTCGAGGGAGAGTCCACGTGGCGTTTTAGCCAGCTGGTACCCAGACATGGTGGCCACGGTGACATCATTGCACACTTTGTATAATGGCAGGCCTTGGTATATATACTCAAACAGTTTCCGGGGTACAGATATTGAACTACATGGGTTGTAAGCCTGAAATACAGATACTGAGCTATACATTTGCCATTGACGTAACGAGAAATTTCTGAGATATTTTTGCGAAAAGACGAAAAAAAAAGTATTCCAAAATACAGATACAGAAATACGAGTACTGCAGGAGTTCTTTACATTTCAGTTATGATGATCCTTCCAAAGACATATATTAGCCACAGCATAATGTCGCTAACAAGGTTCCCGCGTTTTCAAACTTGCAGTTCATTAACTTCTTTATTAGAGCACCTTGAGCGTCATGATGATATTACAGGGGCAGGGTGTTTATAAAGTTCATAATTGATAACAATGAAAAAATCAGAACTATGAACTGAAGAATGCACCATTTCCCAGCATGAAGATGAAGCATTCACCAACAAAATCGGCATAATTGTTTATAATTATTTGAGCTAAGCTACATATAGTATAGTTAATAAAAACACACTAATCGCTAACGAAAACTAATGAATTGAGAAAAATACAAATGCATTCTAGAAAACGTTTTCCTGCGCGAGTTGGTGCGTAAGTTTAGTAATCATGTTAACTGTGGCACAAAGCTTGGAATATGAACATGACGTGCTCATTTGCCTTCCTTTCTCGTTTTCATGTTCCCAGCTTTGCGCCACAATTAGCAGCTTCTGATAAAAAATGTACACATTTATTGTGCTTATAAGTTCTCTTTTGCTGAGAAGGCCACTGCGTTAGTTGTGCTTCAGTGGCAGAGGCTTCTCAAAGAGGCTGTATTTTAGACAGCACTGGTTCTGCCTCAACAAGGTTTGCGAAAGAAAGGTTTTCGCTTCTGCTGCAAACGAACACAAATTCACGCTATCGTAAATAAATCCCACCCAAAGTACAGCGAACGCTCTGTTGGCATGATGATATCTCTTTGCTGCACATCGTATTGCCAAAGCACTTCCGCCTTTGAATGGGGTTGTTCTGACAATAGGGAAGCCGAAGTAAGTCAACATCTTGGGAATGCTTAGCTGTCTAGCCCGGTTAACATGACTTTGGCAATTATGCATTCAGCAGCACCGCATGCTTTACCAAATGGGTCATTCTATGCTTGAGGGCAAACATTGGCCGCTCTTGCTGTGTCGCCGAGCAGTGGTGCGCCTTTGCTAGTCTACACACACACACACAAAAAAAAAACAGATTTCCGATATGAAAAATGCAATGCGATACGCTTAGTATCGGCATACAGCCGATTTATTGTAAGAGTGCTTCGTTACCGAGATGCAAATACATTTTTCAAATGTATCTCGGCACAGAAATACAGATACTATAAAGTATCTCTGAAACACTATCGCGATGCTTTTGTATCGGGATGAGGCTCAGCCTTGTACAATAGGAGAGACCCGCGCCGAAGAGGGGCGCTGCGGTGCAGGGCGCTGGCGATGAATGTGGAGAGGAATAACACGACTCGTCACCTCTCTGCTCTCCTCTTCACGCCACTTCGAGTTTGCGCTGCTTGGATGGATGGGTGGATGGATTGATATGGCTGTACCCTTTAGATCGGGTGGTGGTTAGCGCCAACAAGCCGTAGCACACGATGCACGCCCTCTACGCGTGTTTTCGCGGGTTTTGCGTCTAGTGAGGAGTTCAATGGACATCCGCACTACTGAGGACTTTTTTCGCAACTGCAGTGTGGTGGAATGTCTGCCTACTAAGCTTTGTATACGAGTTGTCCAGCCGGCGATGGCAGATGACATCGTCCCGGCCATCGCCTGTATGAACGAAGGGCTATTTGCGTAACGAACTATTTGGGGCGCTAGTGATATAGAGGAAGAAAACGCGACAGTGCAGGATATGGGGCCGGATTTGCCTTAAGATACGGGAATGTACTGTTGCCCACAAGATGTGTTGTGTAGTGAACATTTGAAGCGTTAGATATTGTTTCTACAGCAGACGATGGAAAAGAGTGGCATGTCCGGTGTACGTGCTGTAGTCCATGCTGTTCTCCATTTTTATCGATGCTATGCACATCAGTGTAAATAAACATATAAACGCTCACGTATCTTATTTTACGCGACGTAAGTTTACGGTGGAGGTGGTGGTGGTGGGTATCGATCCCGGTACCACTGGTCTCGCGTTATTTTACGTAACAATACCTGCTAAAAGTTTTGCTACTCCGCATTTTCATAGACTCTGTGCAGAGAAAACATACCACCGAACAACACAAATATGACATATGTGTGCACGCGTGGCCTGGCCCGTGGGCCGGTTCCTGTCTCATCATCTGGCGCACGGGCCTGGGCCGGCGTCTTCTCATGTCCTGCCCGGAGATGGCCCAGGCTGTTTTTTTCCACGGGGTGGGCCAGGCCAGGTGAAAAGCTCGAACTGAGCACGCCTTAGAACACTGATCGCCCAAGAACGTGAAGAGACGCACGCGTGAATAAGACAGCTTAAATCTTCGATATAAATATATTGCGCTAACCTATGAAGAGCAGCCTGCCACGAAAAAAAGCGATGCTGATCATTTAGTGAGTGAACCGACAGTGACTGGAAGGAAGGAAGGAAGAAAGGAAGGAAGGAAGGAAGGAAGAAAAGGGAGAAGGCAGGGAGGCTAACCATAAAAACATCTGGTTGGCTGCCATACAATAGGGGATAAGGGAAGGGGAAAAGTAAGATGAAAAAAAAAAGAAAAAGAAAAAAAAAGCCCCGCCGCGGTGGTCTAGTGGCTAAGGCACTCGGCTGCTGACCCGCAGGTCGCGGGTTCGCATCCCGGCTGCGGCGGCTGCATTTCTGATGGAGGCGGAATTGTTGTAGGCCCGTGTGCTCAGATTTGGGTGCACGTTAAAGAACCCCAGGTGGTCGAAATTTCCGGAGCCCTCCACTACGGCGTCTCTCATAATCATATGGTGGTTTTGGGACGTTAAACCTCACAAATGAATCAATCAATCAATCAAAAGAAAAAAAAGAGAGACTGACAGCAATTTCATCGCATAGTGTAGAACTTCACCGCATGTCAGAGGCGTTCACACAAACCCGTCTTTCTCAAGAAACACAGAAGGGCTTTCACTGTCTTGTGGGCTGTCGAGGGATGTGGATGTTGCTGTATTAGCACCTCCACAGAAAGAGGCCGATCATCCAGTCACTGCATTGCGTTGGCAAGTACTTGTGTGTCTGAGGCAAATCGAGGACAGTGGCACAGCAGGTGCTAGATATTTTCATCGGTGCCACAAACATCGCATGCCGCACTGTCAGTCATTCCGATTAACGTAGTATGAGCTTTCACAAAAGCAACTCCCAGCCAAAGGCGACAGTGACAGGAACTTACCAATTATACAAGGCGAGTTTTGCGGCTCTCTATTCATGTAATGATGCTCCTGTCATGCATCGGATGTACTATACTTC
Organism: Rhipicephalus microplus; assembly: GCF_043290135.1. Taxonomy (NCBI): domain Eukaryota; kingdom Metazoa; phylum Arthropoda; class Arachnida; order Ixodida; family Ixodidae; genus Rhipicephalus; species Rhipicephalus microplus. The sequence continues at coordinate 146,816,047 of NC_134705.1, forward strand.
TGGAATAACTAGCAATCTGAATTTCCGAAGCTTATTATGCTTCCATTCTGGCAACTTCGGCTTCCAGCGCAAGGAGCCAATGGAACTTCGCCTCGTCGAGCTTTCGGAAGCAGGAGCCCTTTACTGAAGCTCCACTCAATCGAGAGAGTTTTAGTTATTACAGAACTTATAATCGGTGTAGGTAGTAACTGTCATGCGTCCTTTGCTTCTGTTGCACATAGGTATGTTCGCTAAATGTTGCGTTATCGGAAAACAATAAACTCTCAGCTCAGTAAGCTTGTACATTGTCAGAACCGGGCCGGGCATTTGTTTTCGTACGTCGGGTTGGGTCGGGTGTGATTGCAACCTTTTAGCGTCGGGCTCAGGTACGCCTGCGACGCAGTTGGAGTGCTCGGGCCTGGATCTGGCTTGAAATGGCGACCCGTGAGTAGCTCCCATTGGCACCGGCCTCCATAAGAACTAATACAAGAATGGCAATTCTAAATATACTGATGTTGGACGGTTATGTTTGAAGTGTGGCAGTTTGGGCTAGTTGGTATGACATGACGATAGTTATAGCACGAGAACAGAACGACGACCTTCTTGTCTCTTCGTCATCGATCTGTTCTCGTGCTATAACTATAGTTATGTTTGAAGTCATAGAGACCACATCGGGTGGCTTGCGAAGAAATCGCTGCGGACCAGTGCAGTGTCTGTATAGCTTATTCGTACAAGACTATAATAATCGAAACGAGGGAGACATATGCGACTAATAATTAGCAAAGTGACAAAACTTTGTTACTTGTGAATCTATGCGTCGCTAAAGAGAAGTGTTCGAGAAATTCTGCGACAAAGTCACGCATCTGCCCGACGAAAATGATGACGAGTGGTCGAAACAAGGTTCGAAAGCCCATATTGCTCAGGTTGAAGTCATCCACTGTTATAAAGGAAAGATAGGTAGAACGACCGACGGAGCCAAGCACGGACGCATGGACAGACGGAGGGATGGACGTATGCATGTGCGGATGGACAGCAGATGGCGCAACTGATCATATATTGTGCTGTCACATATTTGACTGATGTACACATGAATTTGTTTTAAATGCAGAGCATTTTATAGGCGCACCTACTCGTAAATCCGGCATCGGCGCTGTTGTCGCGACGCCCCCACAGCGCATGCTCACGTCTCATGCTGTCATCCCCCCCTCTCTCTCTCTTGCCTCGCAAAGCTGACGCAGGCAGCGTCTGCTAGTAAACAACGCCTGCTCGCGCTGCACAACCGTTCACTGGCCACCCCGTATATGTAGGAACTGGATCGCGAGTTCGGATTTCAGCTAAGGGCGTATTCACTTGGCTTTCGCTTGGCTTGACGCTTTTCTTGACTCGAGTAGATGCGACGGAAGCAACAGTACCTTCAACCAATATTGGGGCGGGACTCAACATCAGCGTCCCAGCACTCGTTGAAGAAAACGCTTCCCCTTCACTCAATAAATAAGAATAATAAAGAGAAAACAACGAATAAGCATTCCCAAACTAAATCCAATCACGCGGAATTCACGCAATACCCTCACCACTTTGCGACGCATTTACTCGAGTTCCCCCCGTGGGAACATCAGGGTGAGTTTTTTTAATATTTTTACTGTTCCGTTTCGCTTTTGGTTTCGGGGAGCGTGATTAACAGCAACAAGGTGGCGGTCCTGAAGAGTTTCACCTTTAAAAGGCAAGACTGGTGTTTTAGACCTCGACTTTAAAAAGCCATGCTATCCTGTGCTAGCGTGCCTCGATATCGATTGCTAAGACACTAACCTGCGAATCGTGGCTTTCCGGGGTCGAAATTCCGCCTCGTTAAAACATTTTTTACACCGCGAGTCTCTCTATTTTTTTTTTCGTGTTCCTTTCTTTCTGTCTTTCTCCCTGTACCCATTCTCTCACTATCAGATTGACTGCATCCCAACACCACACAAATCGACACACGTGGTCTGCGAGTGCAGCAGAGGAAGGAGGAGAGTACGACGATCAATAAGAGGACGCACAAAGCTCTTGCTGGTTCATGATTATAACTTCCTATCCAAGACGCGTGCCAGTCCTCGTGCACAACAACTATGTTGCAAGAAATTTGGCCATGTCTGCTTCTTCCCGGATGTCTTGCTATCATATCTTTAACACACCAGGAAGTCGCATATTGGGTGGACTGAGCGCTGTCTCGAAGACGTAGTTTCTCCTTGCTGCATGCTTGGCATTCGCGCAAGTAGTTACATTGTGTCGTGGTGTGGAAATTGGCACCAGTGTGGTGAATTAAAAAAAAAGAAACTCATGAGCTATGAATGCCTTTGAATCAGTGCCGATCCCCGAAATAATGTGAACGTAAAAAGGTTGCTTTTATAGGCCAGCAAAATATCCCTGCTTCAGTTCGTCATCACGATCGACAACTCAATCGAGTGAAGGGTGCGGACAAGGAGATACGGTCGTTAAACATCACCAGGCACAACGTGCCTTTGCGCCTTTGGCTGCGTCTGTACTGCGTCCCTCAGATGTTGAAATTCCTTCGAGATCTCTCGCTTATTTTTCCTACATCAACTCGGGGAAATATGCTCCCTTCTTGGAGAACCCAAGTGACAATGGCTTCAGCATAAATCAAGGAAATTGGATCATCTGCGATGCGGGCCAGCCTCCTTCGGCATACGACTGCCGTTTTTTCCTTGATGGTTACGGCAACCTTCTCTGAAGCGTGGTGGTGGGAGAAAATCAACGCCACGTGCCCTAAATTGGATCACTGTGTCTGTGAAAACGGAACGTATGCTATCTTCATTCAGTGCCGGCACATCGCTGATGCCCATCAACTAGATGGGGACATGGCAAAACTGTTGAGGATACCACACAAGAAGCTTACCTTCGAAAGTGTTAATATCACTGATCTGCCACTTGAATGGTTCTTGAACAAAAAGGTGAATATCCTGTACATCTTTCAATGTCCTCTACGTACCATGTCTGCTTTGGTGATAGAAAATATACAAGGCTTGAGGAAACTACGCATAAAGAAAGGAAAGTTGGAGAGTGTTCCACCAGGCCTTGCAGCGGCTAGACACTTGAGCATCTTGAGAGTGTCCGAGAACCCGATCAAGGTGCTGCGGGGAGCCCTCAGCATGCCCAATTTAATAGAGCTGGACCTCAGCCACAATGAAATCGAGATTGTGGACGAGGAGTACCTGTCGGCTTTTCCCAACCTGATACGTTTGAATTTGTCCCGCAACAACATCAGCCACCTGGCGCCAAATATTCTTGACAAAATTAAGAAGGTGAAGTACATCCAGCTTCGTAACAACAGCCTCGATACGGTAGAAGACCAATTTCACGAACTTCTCTCTTTAGAGGTGAGAAATATTTTCATGAATTGATTGATGAATTATTATGTGAGGTTTAGCGTCCCAAAACCACCATATGACTATGAGAGACACCATAGTGGAGGGCTCCGGAAATTTTGACCAACTTGAGTTGTTTAACGTGCGCCCAAATATGAGCACACGGGCCTACAGCGTATCCGCCTCCATCGGAAATGCAGTCGCCGAAGCCGGGATTCGATCCCATGACCTGCGGGTCAGCAGCCGAATACCTTAGCCCCTAGACCACCGCAGTGGGGCAATATTTTTATGAAGCATGGGATAATTATCAGCTTCATTATTTGGTGATGGCATGTTGCTATTTCAATTGTTTGGTCCTAGAGGCACTAACAGCAAGCGAACCCTCAATGGCGCGTGCAGAAATATTTTTTTTCGATATTCACATTGAATGAATCTTCTAAGGAACCTTATACTCATTTGGTTACGGAGCCGCGAGTGCACGCATACTTTGAAGCCCCGTTCATGGAAACAAACGAATGCTTAGTTGCTTATTTGCACTTCCTATTTTACTTCATAATTATGTCTACCTGCATTTATGTTCTTTACATCCTTGTTACGATTGTTCATTGCAGAGCATTGTCATGGAGTGAATTTACGGTATCCGCCATGAAAGTTTTGTAAGATTTGAATTTGGCACGGGAGCTAGTTGTTTCCTTATGAAAGATTAGCCCTTGGGCGAGGTGGAACCCAATGCCAACCGACTACAAGAACACTTGTAAAGCAACGTTGAATTCAAGAGTGCAACATGTACTTCGTGTACTTCAAGAGTGCAACATGATTTCGGGGATAAATTTACGTTTCCTTCGCCTGCGAATGTACACATCACCAAATGTAAAATTTGTTGATATTTTTTTCTTTACGTAATGAATAGGTTAAGCACAGTATGCGTTTTAGAAGAATATTGAATAGTAGCAGAGGCAAAAAAAGTATCATGCTGTCCTTCGACATTACACGGGGAGACCTCTTTTCCTGTTATGACGTGGATGTATTTGTATATCATGTAGTGCCTGTGTAAACACTCTAGTTTAAAAAAAACGCTATTTCATGTTGGATTTCACATATTAGCTTATATAGGCGTGGCGCACACTATGAAAAAAAAAACCCATGCTCATGTTAGGAATAACGACATAGATCACTAATCGCAGTCCTTATTGTTCTTTCAGCACCTCGACCTAAGTGCGAACCATATTACCAGCGTCAACACTCTGCTGAAGTCCAAGATGACGTCTTTAGAAAAACTTTGGCTCGAAGACAACAAAATAAGAACCATAAACAGATTTTCCCATTATAATGCTAAAATTAAAGAACTCCGCCTAAAGAACAACGTTATTACTGAGGTAGAGCTCGAAGCTTTCGTGTCGTTGAAAAACTTGTTACGCCTAGACCTGAGACAGAACAAAATTTCAGCTTTAAATGAGGCAGTTTTCGGAGTGGACTCTAAACTCGATAATCTGGACATATCAAATAACGCATTGATTTCTATATCAGGGACATTCAACAGGACACGTCGAATTACTCATTTGAAGCTATCCTTTAACCTTATCAGAAATATCACAGGTGCATTTACCGGTCTCAGGGACCTCAAAATTCTCTCACTGACTGGGAACTTTCTCAAATACATCGAGGATAGCGCTTTTAGCGACAACCTCGGCCTCGCGCACATCAGTGTGACGGAAAACAAAATTCAATGGATTGGCAGAAACGCCTTCAAGGGCTTAGTAAGCCTGAGAAGCTTGCGTCTCGAACGTAACCAGCTCCATTCACTTAACGGCTCCATCAAAAATCTGCCTAAGTTAAGATATGTGGAAGCATCCGGCAATTCCATACGGTTCTTGCAAATCGACGAATTCGAGAATGATTCCGGTCTAAAGTCTGTCTATTTGTCGCGAAACAACATCAGCGAAACTAAGGGGGCGTTCACAGCTGTGGCGGCGTTGATGACACTGGACGTCGGACATAATCGGCTGGAGACCATGCGCCGAAGTGACTTCCCTCGCCGGATGAAACAGAAGCTCATCCTAATTATCCGCGGTACGTCTTTCTGTGAGACGACTGACTTTGTTGTTCGTTGTATTCATCGAGCTCATAAACACTTGGCATTCCTGTCAAACACATCTTTCCTGGGTGTAACGTCAAAAAGTTCATGAAGTTTTATTTATTAAAATAAATGTTACAAGTGTTTAAAAATATTCAACAGCCTCCTTTGTTCCGCCAGTCAACTCGGTCCTGTGCTTGCTGCTGCCTCTTTAGAGCCGCAAACTTTCTAATCTCTTCTGTCCACCCAACTTTCTGTCTCTTCCTCACCCACTTACCTTCTCTGGGAATCCAGCCAGTTACACTTGATCACCAGCGGTTATCCTGCCTACGTGCTACATGCCTGGCCCATGTTTATTCCTTCTTGGTTTTAACTGTGATTATCCTGAACCTCGGTGTGATCCACTCAAGGGAGAGCCCGTTGTCCTGCAGTGGACGTTGTCAGACTGATGACGAAATATCTCCTTTATCCCCGATAAATGGTCTCCAGTGAAACTTCAAGCTCTTGAATGCCTTTTGCGGTGGTCCAATAGAATGGCCTTTAATGTAGCGGTGCAAGCTGCTTTCATCCCGTCCACTGTCCCAAAAGGCTTACTTTTCAAGGGTTTTTCGAGGCGTGGAAATAAAAAAAAAAAGTTGGGTGGAGCCAAGTCCGGGCTTTATGAGGCCTCGGGTATCGTCGGCACTCTGATCAGATAAACGGTGACTGTTCCGTCTTCAACCAGGCAATCGATGACAATGAACACACTGCGGGATGGTACATTATCATTGTACAAAATCCAGTTGTCTGCGATGCCTAGTTCGATGCGTTGAACCCACAATTTAGGTTGAGGACGTCCATAGAATGTTTTTGTAAAGTTTAACACGTAGGCAAATAAACGAGCACTCTCAGCTTCAATTCTACAGTACCCTCACTCGCGTCACTTTGTCAGCCAAGATGGTCGTGGATGGATGTCCGGTGCGGTCCTCGTCTTCAACGTCTTCCCGGCTTCCCGAAAATATCTTAGCAGAACAAAACACTTGCCGATCTGACAGGACTTGCTCTTTGTTTGCAGTCTTGATCATAATAACAGTTTCTGCAGTGGTCCTGTCAAGTTTCACGAAAGACTTGATCTCAAATCCCTGGTCTGACAAGCGCTACATGTTCGCTTGCAGAAGAATGAAAAAATAAACACTCATCATGGACAGACAGGATCATGTTGCACTCTTCGATTGCTCACAACACAGTGATCCACGGAGCACTGCTAAACAAGGCCCTTCCCCGTCCCCCCTATTTTTTCTGACTGGTTAGAGCGCGTTACTGCCTACAGATGCGGAAAACGAATTTCGCTCACGCCCCCCCCCCCCGCCTACCTTTTTTAACCGGTCAGAGAGCGTTCTTGCATACAGTTGCGGGAATCTAAATTCACTGACGCCCCCCCCCCCCCTACCATTTTAATCGGTTAGAGCGCGTTCCTGCGTACAGTTGCGCGGGAAACAAAATTCACTGATGCCTCCCCCCCCCCCCCCCCCCTTAACATTTTTAATCGGCTAGAGCGTGTTCCTGCATGTATACAGTTGCGGGAAACTAAATTCACTGACGTCCCCCCCTACCATTTTTAATCAGTTAGAGCGCATACCTGGATACAGTTGCGGGAAACGAAATTTACTAATGTTCCCCCCTACCATTTTTAATCGGTTATAGAGCGCGTTCGTGCATACAGTTGCGGGAAACGAAATTCACTGTGTCCCCCCCCCCCACCCCTACCATTTTTAACCGGTTAGAGCGCGTTCCTGCGTACAGTTGCGGGAAACGAAATTTACTGACGTCCTCCCCATACCATTTTAACCGGTTAGAGCACGTTCCTGCGTACCGTTGCGAGAAACAAATTTCACTGATGCCCCTCCTCCTACCATTTTTAATCGGTTAGAGCACGTTCCTGCGTACAGTTGCGGGAAACGAAATTCACTGACGTGCCCCCCCTCTACCATTGTAACCGGTTACAGCGCGTTCATGCGTACAGTTGCGAGAAACGAAATTAACTGATGTCCGTCCTTCTACCACTTTTAATCGGTTAGAGCACGTTCCCGTGTACAGTTGCGGGAAACGAAATTCACTCACGTTACTTTCAGGAAGGATCCTGTAGGTTTAGCAATACGGTGGGAAGCTGATACCACTACACTTGCGCTCCAGTGCATCATTGTCACAGGCCTAGACAACCTGGGGTAGGGTTTTACACGCGTCTGTCCACCTCCTCTGTCGGCGCTTGTGGTATTGATGCGTGAGAGAACGTGTCTAGCGACACTTTATTTGTACGAAATTTCTACGCGCACAATATACGGGGCCATAGGTGTACACACTGTCAATTGCCTGCACTTTGGATGTACGTAAATGCAAACAACAAACCTACACACGAACACGCACACATCAGTTTCAGTTTCAGTTATTTTGGAACGCGATTACCTACCACTCAGTAAACGTTGTTGTTGTTGTTCACCTATTGATAGTGGCGCATACCCACTATAGGGAATCGGCTAAGAATTGTGTAATTTTAAAAATTACTGTTCAGATTTGGAATAATGGAGGTTTAACAGAAAGATTACCGATAGCCTAGGAAAGTGTGGTGCTTAATGTAATGCATACAAATATTTACATAAACGAATTTACTCTTAGAACAGAGCAATATTCTGATTTTATACGTATATAATTATGTGGACATGTTAGGATAACGGAGCTGGTTAATTAGTCAGCCTATTAGTTTCATCAATATAGTCCCGGATGGCCACACATACTGTCGAATTAGAGAAACCAGAAATGGAAGCTCCAAAAGACAAAATGAGAGGCACAGATAAGTCCATACCACGTAAAGGTATTTCTAAACGGGATTCTCGTAATGTGTCAAACCGCCTGCAGCTCAAAAAGAAATGATATATTGTTTCCAGTTCATCACAGAACGCGCACAGTGGCGAAGGTGCCTGAGCAGACCTGTGTTTATAGAAATTTAGATTTGGTACCCGACAACGGAGCCTTGTGATAGCTACTTCTTGTTTACGAGTGCGGCAATAGTCTCTTCGCCAGGGATATAATAAATGGCGATATTCTGTAGAGTTTAAACGTTTGCCCACGGATTGTTAATTTCTTTTCTATCAAACAAAGCTATAGGTATGAAAAAAAAGATGCAGTTTGTAAAACTTTCTTCTCGTGGTTCCACGAGTGAAATAAATAATGTTGTGACTAAAATTTCACTTTCAATGCTAGCAAACGCTGTCCATAAAAGGGAGAACTAGAAGCAAGTACAAAAAAAAAAAAACGATATCATCAATAAATGCGAATTCCTCAGTTCAGCCACTCAGACGTCTCTCGGGCCCTTCCCGAAGACTGATAGGAAAACTTTTGTTTACCGTACTTTCTGTCCAAGAGAATAAGAATAGAAGCAGTTCTGCCTGAGAAGCCAGGTGCACGATATACCGAACAGTGTTTTGTTACCGTTGCACCTCAACCCTTTCATACGTACGTTTGCGGCTCACTTTGAAGTATGGGTAAATGACACTCCGGGATGACAACGGCTCAAGTGTTGATTGTCTCTGAGCATTTTGCTGTCGGTTGTTTTGCTTAAGAAGACGTGCCCCCGAACGTGGAGGCAGGTAGCGAATATACTAATTAAAAATTTTGTTCACCGCACAGAAGGCGATGCCCTTGTGCCGGTATGCAAAGAAAAATGTACTTCAGTTCTCAATAAATGTAGATCCCTCCCATTAGGCACCTGATGATTAAAAAAAAAAGATGTGCCATACTAAAGTGTATTAAAGAAAATACAATACCAAGTTTCTGTTTCAAGGCCGTTACGAAAGTGCTGGCTTTCTAGACATGATTAATGAAGGTTTCTCTGAAGACAGTTTATATGTGTGCTATCAGAAATTATAATAGGCACTTGGACTACCACTTGTTAGGTCCAGCGTCCTACGATTGAGGAATGAGATAAATGCAGCATAGGCGAAATGTGCAACGGAGAAATTATTTTTATTCTGAATATATCATTTCTCTTCTAGATAATCCTCTGGTGTGTGACTGCAGGCTCTCCTGGCTTATGCAGCGCGAAAGTGCTGTCCATATGCTAGGAAACGCTGTGTGTTCCCGCCCATCTTGGCACAAAGGGAAGGAACTTTTCACGATAGCAGAGCATGATTTCGCACGGTGGGACGATGACTGCTCCACGGGCTGTCATTGCGAGTGCCACGAAGGACCTTTGGGATCCCGTGATATACATGTGAACTGCGCTTCGAGAAGGCTGACGTCCGTTCCCTCTGTGCTTCCTCAAGGTACCGTGCTTCTGGATTTGCGAGACAACGAAATCAGTACGCTGGACGACACTCTAAAGGCTGCCGCACCTGAGCTTCAATTCCTTTCTCTGAAAGACAATGTGCTGCAGAACTTGAACGACACATCTATACCCGTGAAGGTACAAAATATTGATTTGAGGGGCAATAATTTTAAGCACCTGCCTTATTCACTGCTGACAGAGCGCAACTTGACAGCCATATGGCTCTCCGGCAATCCTTTTGTCTGCGACTGTGCCGACTACCCGCTGATGCGATGGATTCAAGTCCACGTTGACGTGGTAAGCCTCCATATTATACGTAAGAAAAATGGTTGTAGGGCATCATTTGTGCTGTACTCTGAAGTAAGGGTAATGGGCTGAGTTCACTTCTTGATGGATCATTTGTTTACAAAACATGTTGCGGCTTCTTTGCTGCAGCCGCTGATGTGAATGGAGGTGTGTACTCGCAGAAGTGAGTGCTATTAGGAGTTGAGCTTTGTTTGAAGTAGAGGTTGTAGATCATGGCAGAGCGATCTTTTATTGATATGATTTGAAGATGTTGCTGTACAGTTAAGGCTAGGATACTTTATAGCTCCCGTTTGAACTGAGCACACTACAAACGCACACAGTAGGACACAAAAAAGAAGGACGAAACGCACATATGTCAAACAGCATCATCATAACGTAAAAGAAAATGTCGGAAGTGTATGGAGTCCTTGTGTATATGAATCCACGAAGTGGGCAACAATACATTAAACACATAATAATTAACACTAAGTAATACGTATACTGCGTTGAGCATACATGTGATAAGGATCCTTCAAGGAGTGCTAACATAATACCTTAATAATTCCAAGTAATACCAGTCTCTTCAGGAAGGATTTTAGGCACCTTTAAAGTTTACATCTTTAAGGCTCTTGTTTACCATCATGGGCTAAGAAATGTGGTTACGCAAATTCCCTGTAGTTCTATGGCGCTAGTTGTAATTCTCTTGTAGAATGTTGGAAAATTGTATTGGAGAATGTTTTGTTTGAGAATTGAGGGCTGGAAACATAACCACTCTTAGTATATCAGATTGGTTTCCAACGAAGTTCTCTTGATGAGTGATTTTCTATGCACTGCCTTGCAATAATCCGCAAATATATGCTAGTTACATACCATGAGTGTCGTATATGATGGGATGCAATCATCTCTCCTTCTTATTTGGTTTTTACGTCTCTGGACTAGATCAAAGACATCCATGACGTAGTTTGTGCTGACGGCAGCAATCCATTGATTGCGCGAAAATTATTTAGGTCTTTGGGGGAAAAAGACCTTTGCCCAGAAACGGTATCAAGAACAACCACGTATCTACTTACGGTCTTAGGTACGTAAAATGCATGTCTCTTCACCTTGTTGTAAAAAAGGAAAGGAGATAGCCTAACGATGTTATCGACGGTGCGCCGATGTGGTCGTATTCTTGTGTGTTCATATCAGGTGCCAAAGAAAACATTTGTCGAAATGTTTAGGAACTAGCGATAGGCTCACGTGAAGTCTGCTCTCAGAGTTGCCTGCTGTGATGCGGAGGCGGTTGCTATATACTGAACACCAGCTGTTTCGACATCGAATGTTGTGTTAAGACGACTAGCAGTGGGCTCCTTACTTTTTAACGTATCCGCGATCATGCTCCCTAATTACACGCTCGTTTGGAGCCGACGGCTTCCTTGGGACATCCTTAAGGGGCTCCATTGGCACACCGTTTTTCCTATACTTTCTTGTCTTCATGAGGATGTTGCCGCTGTTCTGTTGGTGAACCACAACCACATGGCTCAGACGCATTCACGTTCTGCAAGGCATGGAGGCTTGGCGAACTGAACACCAATACGTAATGCCAAACGAGACGTGTTGTATCATTCGCTGGGCTCCCAGGGACCACACGCAGATATTTGCTGTGCAGGTTGCGGTGACATCAGCAGAGTGAGCAGAGATGCGCTCATTTGTGTTAATACAAATGCTCCAATGTTGTTCAGGCAACGACTTCGCATTGCCTAAGCTTGCAAAGGGTGTTGCATATTTTGCTTTATCCCTGTTTAGTACTTAAGTAGAAACGTGTAGGTAAATAAAAAAAGAAAAAAAAAGTTAACGCAGTGACTTAGACACCCGGTCAGTCAGTGTGGGACAGTACATTCGAAACATACGATCTCCAATGTATGTCCGAACACCGCCAATACATTGATGTGTGTTGTTGGTCTGAGCTTCAAGCGTTTCTCTCATGAAGCTGATGTTTGCACTTTCAAATGGGGAGTTGCCTTCATGAAGTAATCTGAGTGCTTATTTCTTTCAAATGCTGACTTCCCTTTGAAATCTCTTGTTTTGAAATGAATGTTTCCACTCTTGTATATTTTTGCTGGAAAGGTGTTCACTGCATCTGCATGACGCTGGGCTGTAACAGGCTGGGAAGCTCAGCCAAGATCTCCTGATGCTTTTCTGTACATGCTCTCTGCTCTGTAAATGAATGAAATTCAATGCGTGTCATCTTCGATTGATTGCGTTTTGTAACTGACTTCTGTTCAGTGATTATTCCGACATACTGACTTCAGTTCAGTGATTATTCTGACATACTGACTTCAGTGATTCGTGGGTCATTTATATTTTAGGTGGCGTGCTCAGGCTTCCGCAATTGATAACCACGCATTTGCGTTACAGTCATTGCCTTCTAAAATACAAAACGCGCCTTGCTTTCTCAAAAAAAAAAAAGGAGATATCAATGTATTTTCTGAACGCATGCAGTTTCTCCATTTCCAACGGCTCAACGTATCAAGCCGACGTGTGAATTCGTGTAATACTGTAAACGGTGTTTGACAATTAAGCTATGCCAACACATTTGAAATTTATATTTCTCCCTACTGTTGCCTCTTTTTAGGATTGGTAGCTGTAACATTAACACTGCTGTCGATCTACCTGCGCTGGAAGCACAACATCAGGACGTGGCTGGACGCGCGAGGCTGGGGCTGCTTGACGCGCAGCCCATCAGATGACGAGCTCGATGACGATAAGCTGTTCGACGTGTTCATCTCATTCAGCAGCAAGGATCAAGACTTTGTTCACGGCAACATTCTTCCCATTATGGACACTTGCGGATTTGCATACTGCACGTACGAGCGCAACTTCAAGGGAGGCTTCCTCCTGCAAGACATAATTCAAGACGCCGTCGCGTGCTCCAGGAGAACGCTGCTCGTACTTACACAGTGAGTAGTTACTTAATAATCTGCCGTGATGAGTGGATTAAGAATAAGAAAAACTGAGACGCTAAAGTAATGGGTTTCCTTCAGCGATAGTTAATCTGCTTCGATTCGCTAAGAGTTAGAAAAAAAAAGAGAGCCTTCGCTACTAGTAAGTGATACGCAGAGGAGGAAATTTACGCGGCAACAGTAACTCATGTTTTGCAATAGGGAGGTATACAAGAATATTGGGCTTGAACAAAAGATTACAGGTGAAATTATAGGTTTCAGAAATGATAAATCTAACGTGACCATACCTTTAAAAATTATTTCATATCAAGCGAAGGATTATTCCAAACACGGAAGGTAAACTTTGTGTCAACAAATAACAGCGCAATTAGAATTTGTTGGGTAACTGTGAGCGAACGTTCTATCATGCACTGCATGAGTGAAGCCAGTTTATCAAAAACAAACACCATGATCTTTTTCGGTCAGTGACAGAAAAAGTACATGGTGTTGTGTGAACTGGCTTCTGGCGACTTGGTGACCATTCCTGCTTCGACTAAGTTCAGTGGGGCGCAAGCACATATGAACGCACACAATTATAAAAAACTACGCCCTCTTGGTAGCAAGGCTGCACACAGTATCTAGTACATTCGTGCGTGCGTTCAAGCCTATTAGAATACGCCATAATTGCGTTATCCATGTGAGCATCTTAGTAGTCGTCGAAAAAGAATCAACACTGCGATTTTGGTTCAGTTGCAGCTTCAATGCATTCTTACCCTGCTGTTTTATATACAAATACTGGATTGATTGATTGATTGATTGATATGTGGGGTTCGATGTCCCAAAATCACCATATTATTATGATAGGCGCCGTAGTGGAGGGCTCTGGAAATTTCGACCACCTTGGTTTCTTTAACGTGCACCCAAATCTGAGCACATGTGGCATATGCAAATCGTAAGTATACGGGTTTCTAATCAGGAGATGTGACATATAATGTGTGTGTGCCACATCCAGGCGTCACATGAGTGGCTGGCCTAAAATAAAATTAGCTTCATGACACTCACTTGGCTATTTTTAGAGTGTTAAATATCGTTTAACTGATTCCTTCTAGTGTTTCTGTGCGAACTTATTATACAATTGAGAGCTCGTGCTGCAATTACACTTGCCAGATTTCGTTTACCATGCTGTGTGAATAAAATATTTTCAGTTCATCGCAATGTTTTTAGGTGATGCATGAAGAGGAATTATGTCGGGGCTACGAGAAACGTAACATGAAACGGCCCACACTAGTTTGCGGATCCGAAGGGAAGTTTGTAGCATATCCAGCAAAAAAATTACGCTGCTAATTTGGAGGACAGTCCCTCATTTCTTTCAATGACAGTCCAAGAGCACCAAATGAAAGATAAATAATGACCTTGAAGGCTTGCTGTCGTACATATGAGATCGGCTCAGTGAAGACTTTTTATGGCGTGTTTGGTCTGGACATTACAAGAGAAATTCGTAACATGAAGCCATTTTTTTACCTCACATTCGTGTTTGGTTTTGGGGCCTTTCCTCCTCAGGAATCATGGTTGAGAACTTCTTCGGAATTTCAACATGCTGTGTTTCGGCCACAGCAAGAACATTTGCTAATGCTTTGGTATGAAACTGTGTAAATGATTTCATTTATTTATTTGTTTATTTACCTATTCATTACAGTTGTGCAGGTCACCAGCAATTTGCCTTTTTTTTTTGGTAAAAAGGCATCCACTGTTACCGAATTTGAATCACTGTGCACTAACCGCAGGCCATTTTGGAGTGTTATATGAGTGTTTCTACGCACTGTTGTCGTGTACTACACGTACGTCAGGTGCTGCTGTTATTATTGCATGTTTCGGCAGTCTGTGTTTCATTTAATGCTCTTGATTCCAGTCTGAAATATGTACAGTCAAGAAAAACTGACCAAGTCAGCCAGAAGCGCTAACAGAGTACGCGCTTAAGACAAATGCTACAGATCTCCTCATGAATATTATCTTGTTCGTGTTTTCGTCATGCAACCACAATAACGGAGGTCAAATTATGGCCGGAATTCTTATGAAAGAATATTGGCTTCTCCGAGTCTGTTGGAAAAAAGCGCAAGAACGTTTTGTCGAGCATTCTCTTTTTTTTTTATTGGGCTTGTCTATACAAAAGCTGTCAACCGATGCCCATTCAGATGTGCGACGATCTACTATCGATATGAAATATGTTACTTTTTTTCACGTAATAAACATTCGCATCTTGCACCATGTATTTCAGGTAAGAAAACGAACATGCACAAATCATCTTTCTTAGTTGTCATCTGCTGTTCAGTGCAGACATTCGTAATCGAGAATTTGATAATTAGTAGCTCATCACAGTGGGTCTCCAAGCTGCGTTTGGTAGGCTGCTGTTGCGTTCGAAGGAGCAGCAGTTTCAGAAATGGGTCAAACGCAGACGGCGTCGGAAGAATTAAGGTCCCTAGATAAAACAAGGTTTAGGGACTTTAGGAAGAAATGCAGTGGAGCACCAGAAGTGGCGAAATTCACATTATGCGACTCGCGGGCTATACTGAATCTGCATCATTTCGCTGGCGACCCAAGACGTCTTGGAGGCCTACGCTAGTTTTCAATTTTTGAGTCTCGACACAACGCAAGCACAAGAGTCCATGAGCGTCTTGGGTTTCGCGCATGCGCCCTGGCCACTTGCAAATTTATTGGGGTCCGAAGCTCTTTGAGGCCCCAATTCCAAAACTCTCTACTAATTAATGCTTCGACATTGGTTTCACGAAAGTACGCTAGCTTGCTTATGGAAGAGAATGAAGGGAATACATGCACACAAGTGTGTCTCACTTATTTGGCTCAATAAGGGCACTGGGCGTAGTTGTTCAAATATGCTTCCAGCCCCGCCGCGGTGGTCTAGTGGCTAAGGTACTCGGCTGCTGACCCGCAGGTCACGGGTTCGGGTCCCGGCTGCGGCAGCTGCATTTCCGATGGAGGCGGAAATGTTGTAGGCCCGTGTGCTAAGATTTGGGTGCACGTTGAAGAACCCCAGGTGGTCAAAATTTCCGGAGCCCTCCACTATGGCGTCTTTCGTAATTATATGGTGGTTTTGGGAAGTTAAACCCCACATTTCAATCATCAATAATCGAACATGCTTCCACTCCTCCATGCCAATCTGCCGCAGGAACTTCGTGGAGAGCGAGTGGTGCCGATGGGAGTTCCGAGTGGCTCATCGACGTGCACTGCAAGACAAGGTTAACCGGCTGATCGTCGTCTTGGTGGACGAGTGTGCATCTGGTTCGCTCGATGAGGATCTGAGGGCGTACGTTCGCGATACAAACTACCTGCGCTGGACTGAAAAAAATTTCCGGGAGAGACTGCTTGCATCGATGCCCAGAAAGGACACCACGAGGAAGACCATTGCCGAAGGGAGGCACGTAAGGTCCATAGCAGGAGACAACGAAGGCGCACAGTCCTTGTAAACTACTTTTGAAGAGACCGCTTTGGTTGTAGTCTACGATGCCAGCATACGATATCAGTGCATGGTGTAGTTCACACAAAAATATAATAAATATTTTTGTGTGAACGTTGGTATGCGCATGTGCGAGGCATTGGTAAGCGTATACTTGCCTTCCGCCCAGCGTAGATGGATGTACAGCGAATGTGTGAAAATGCATATACATGCTCTCACTGCACCAAAAGACGCCGAGAAGGGATTCGAAAGCGGACATTCTTCGCGCGTCATGATGGTGCGATTCATGGTACTGGAGATGCATGCCGCCCAGCTACTTGGGGTAAAGTCCCCGAGTCGTGCTTTCTGAAGGCAGTCTCTGAGCGAAGGGTGATTCCGCTTTGCGTGTAAAGGGCTGCCAATGGCAGAAACGAGATGTTTTTGGGTGATTTAATCATGCACCAGTGTGGGCGACTACCTCACTACATCTGGATGGAGAAAATAAATGTACAACACACCTAGCATCACACTGCTTCCCTGCAAACAAACATGTTTGTAAGCAGTTTATAACTAGCATTGACAGCCCAGAAGCCATCAAAATAATTTATGAACTGGTGCATAAAGTTTACTAGTTCGGTGAGTGGTGCGGCATATTAGAGGTGAACACTGCCGTTATAACCAGACAAAAACATTTTCAGCGCAATGACGGGTTATTGGGCTAGTTGGGATCTTATGTTGTCTTGTTATCTAGTCTTATCTACATTATTCAGTCTCAAAATTATCAGCGACTCTATCTTAACGACGTAAAAGCCAAGGTACAGCGAGCCTGAGTGGAGGCCTGAGCGATGGAGTGCGGGCTGACGCAGAGCAGATAATTGTAATTATCATTTAGCATGCTTTAAAGAAGATAAGCATTTCCATTCACCCTCTCACATTTTACCGAGAAATGCTGACGTAATCGCAACGTCACACCTTCGTTGTTCGACGCGGCTAGACATTAGCTCTCTTTGGTCCAGCTTCGCCCTACCACAGACAGATCCACTCCTCTTCGCCGTTCGCCCCCGTCCTCTTCTTCACTAGATCCCCTGCTCTTCCCACTCCTCGCCTACGTCTCTCTCTCTCTCTCATCTCTTGCCTGAACATCTGAAGGCTTAGCTGTGATTGAACCTCTCCCATCTGCTCTTCATCAGTTCGAGTTCACCTGCTTTAGGCTTCACTCGCACTTATCAATCAATCAATCAATCAATCGATCGATCGATCGATCGATTTTTATTTCCAACAAACCTTTTTTTGAACAAGTTAGGGATGCGTCAGGTGAAAAGTGCTTCTATGACTTACCTACATCAATGTTGGAAACTGCAGTGAAAAAATAATTTATGCTGCCGTAAACACGAACAGAAGGTCGTGCCGACATACATAATATTTCGTGACAGAAATGTAGCACCGCACCATGCAAAATGCTTAATGATCTTGAGTGGTCGGAAGCTCCCGGATCTTGACAACAGACTCAGCTATTGTTAATCATCATCATCATTATCATAGTCATCATGATCTTCACAACTATATCGGCATTAGACGGCCGAGTATAATTTATGAGAACCAAACACCCATCGTGTTGTTAGAAAAACAGGACAGAAGTGCTGCCCCACATAGGTCTTATAATTGGGCCTTTTTGGGGCTTCATTATGCTCTCTTACGTTCCTTAAGGTACGCTTTTGTTATCAATAATAAACACAAATATTGATCATAACAATTATGTTCTTGAGCATGTGTAGAACGCGCACTTTTCTACTCTCTAAGTATTCCGATAATAGTATACTTAAAGTGAATAGTGCTCAGAACACTAAAAACGACTATGTGACGCCAGTGGCATTTTTTTTCTTCGTGCAGTCAACTGACACATCATGTAACAAATTCGAAAGATTATCTTAAGCGCGAGAGTCGCTAAAATCCACGTCCCGTGAGAAATATCTGGAGAAACATTCACTTGAATCGGAATTTCTGGAGCCCTTCCCAATGGTGTCTCTCTTGTCCTGTCTTGTCGCCTAGGAGATCTTGGCTCATACCCACAAGGGGAATTGGCCACACTGTGCCTTATAATGGATATTTTTTGTACAAGGCTTGCTAAAAAAGAGAGAAATTAGATAAGAACAATAATAATGTTCCTTTATAAAAACGTGAAAAAGTGCGAAAGAATTCGATCAACCAGAATATATAAAACAAATTAGCAAGAATGAAAAAAAGAGACAAAGAATTGGATTTATCTGGCAGTACCACTAGCAGCGTATCCTTCCGGTTGTCTGAATGAATTTATGTAGCGCTGACAGAATAGCACTGCCGCCCGCACCCAGCTCACTGGCTGCAAACGATAATAGGGTGGCTGTACTAACTGGCAATCCGAGCATACCAATCGGTCTCTCAAGAATTATTTGGCGCAGTGAGGCGAAGCGGCGGCAAGTTAGAAGAAAGTGATCTATTGTTTCCGGTCCATTGCAAACTGCACATAGGTTAGTTAATGAAAATCCTGATTTGTGCAGATAAAAATTTAACCGAAGAACTCTGCAGCGAAAGCTTGTGAGGGTCACCTCAGATTCACGGGAAAGACATTTTGCGGTGTTCCATGTGAATTGCAAGTGCCGAAATTCTTCAGATTGTAGAAGTGATGTTTCGTCGATATTTAAGATTAACAGGCGTTTGAATCGTTCGGCAGTAATATAACGAAACTGTAGAGCTATTAGCACCACCGGGAAAGTTAAAGATGCCGAATTGAGCGAATCAGCAATTTCATTTAGTACAATTCCAGCATGCCCGGGGACCAAAATAAACCGAACTTCTGAGAGGCTATGTGGTACGAGAGACCGAAATTTCCTGAGAAGATGAGACTGCTTTGCGGACGTTAGAATTGTACATACAGAAAGCATCCGAAATATTAATAGCTTTTGATTGCTGAGAAATTAGTTTTCGAAGAGCCAGTCTAATAGCTAGGAATTCTGCGAGATAATTTGGTGTGAAGTCCGGAAATCGAAGCGCAGAAGACCAATTAATCTGATGAGAAAAAATACCTACTCCAGCCTTCTGAAGATTTTGGATTGCATCCGTCGAAATTACTATGTAATTGGGAAAATGACTCAGATGGTCTTAAAGGAGGCCCTCCAGAACATGCTTTGGAAGTATACATTATAACTTGGGATTTTTAGGGAAAATCTCATCGAAAATTAAGTCAAGTGGCTCCGAATATAGGGCTTAGGGAGATAAATGCTGGAGGGAAACATAAGATTTGATAACAGAGACTAGACGAAAATGACTTAGGGTCTTTGATAACGACACCACGGGCACTTAAACAAAGAAACTGGATATTTGATTAAAACTGTCTGTGAAAAGAAGAGGTGTCTCTCACAATCATGTGGTGATTTTGGGACATATCATATCATTCAGTTAAATTAGTAATACGCGTGCATCGTTAAAACTTGATGGTCGCTATTAACAAAAAAAAAAAAGCTGAAGTTTATTTTCATGCTTAAAAATAGACCCTTCGTGTAACATTGTTATGTTTAAATTTTCATGCATTCTATAATTTTTGTTGATTCAAGAACGCTTTGAGGAAGATGATGAAGACGAAGAACCACTACGAAAAGGGACGCAAGCTCTATGGATCCCGCCTGGGAAGTAGCGGTAAGGTTTTCTGGTAGCTGAGAGTTCAATGAGTATTCTTGCACCGCTTCGTTGTGGAGGAAAGGCGTACATACTTTGGTTTAGAACCCATGTTGTTGCTGGTAACTCGGTATACAGGGAAAACTGAATGATGTTGCATGATGAGCCGCTCATTAAAAGCAAAAAAAAATCAACTGAAGAATAACTCTTGTTTAGCTCAGTCTGTAGAAAAGGCCAGACGCGAGACACAATGCACCAGTCTCGGTTGTGAGGGAATGCATAAAATACGCTACTTGATAAAGCCTAACCTCGCAAATGCTCTCAAAATACTCGTGTGCGTACTAGAAATATTTGTCAATACTTTCGAGACATTCAACGACTTTCGTGTGTCTGACATTTGCAAGAACGCAAATCGCGGCCTGTGGTGTTACGTTTCACATATCATGCGAGTTGGTTGAATTTTGTGTATTATTTGTTTTCCAGCGCGAAGGTGTACAGAGTCGTATGTTTCACTATTAGTTACATTTAAAAAGACCGTTTTGTGTGACGATTCCACCTTTACCATACTCTGCTTTACGGTCATTTCAAACGTTTTCTTGATACATATACAGAACATCAACTATAGGCGAAGACGGAACGGCAAAAATGCGTCTGCAGTGACCAATTTGCTATCGCAATAAAGCTAAATGGTTTCACAGCTCGAATAGCTAGCGTTTTGGCTCACGATGTCATAATCAAATATATACGACTATGATAAAGACAATGACGTCGTCTCGTTGCCGGGTGGGGGCTCCAGCTGCGCTTTTCCGCAGAACCGCTGGTGCAACGAGGAGCCACCCATGTTATGCACTTCTTCATGTCTTTACTGGGAATAGGAGATTCCTCACCACTTGGCTGAAAATTTCGAAATTTCGAAGGGCTCCATGTAAATCGTCTAATGTTAATTTAGTTGAGGCGCCATATTGCACTTCCCGGTGGTTACCAGGAACCCCATTGAACGGCCTTCCTCATAAAAAAGAGTGTCGTGGAAAGGTTTGGTGTCTGCAGCACACGAAAGGGTCGTAGCTGTGTTAGGTCACAATGCAAAGTATATGTGTTCTGGCGTTCACGGTGGGTATTTGTACTCCGTGCGTTTGCTTTTGTACGGTGAAAGATGTATATCTCTGTCTTCATGGTATTAATGCCAAGAAGAGACCACTGTTTTTCTTGATAAATTTCTTTTGCATTGTTTGCTTTTCTTATTTTATTCTTTCTTCCCCCTTTCCTACCATCAAAATTACTTACGGCTTCTGCCCTATTCAATAATTTTTTTAGTGGTGTAAGGCCGTTATTTTGCTAGTACGGGCCAGGAAACTTTCATTTACATTTTGTTTCTCACTCCAAAATAAAATGACCTTAATGTTTTTTTTATTTTTTATTCAAGTGAAAAAAAGTTGCACTTTGTAAAGAGAGTACCAAGGGCATTCACGCCTGACGAGGTCCTCCCCCAGAAAACAACAGTAATTTGCAGATTAGCAATGACAACAAAACCCGCAGGCATTCCGGCGACAAAAGAGAGTGGCCAAAGAGGTTCGCCGTAAGGCCGCAGCGAGTGGGGAACCACCGGACACGTCGCGATGGTGGACTCAAGAGCTGCCCTGGATGGTGGTGGTTCTTGGCACAGTGATCTCGCTGCTCGCACTCGCCGTGTACAGCATGATACCGACTCGATCCGCACGATATGTCGTCTTGACGGGAGACGACTGGCGTTCCAAACCCATCGCCCGTGTTGGCCAGGCCACACAATGAACACGCTGCCACCAACGTCCGTCTTCCGTTACGTGCAGCGTCGCTTTGGTTTGTTGGAAACTACAAACTTACCGTGTGGCAAGAATTTGGAGGTGCCTTTCACTTCCCGCAACACTTCTATTTGTTTCTTCAATAAACTTCAGCGTGGGAGAAAAATGCAGGGCCACCGATTGTTAATAAATGCCAATACGTGATTTATTATATTCGTAATCCACGAAAAACCTTGTCTAATGATGTGTTTGGCCGAGCAACATTTTTTTTATCATTGTGTGGGGTTTCATGGTCCCAAAACCACGCGGTATGATTTTGAGGGACGCGGTAGTGGAGGACTCCGAAAGTTTTGACCATGGCGTTCTTTGACGTGCATTGAATTCGCCTACTGCACGGGTCTCTACGATTACGCATCTACCGAGAAGCTTATGTTGTGGCGGGGATCGAGCCCGCAAGCTTGGTGTCAGCAGCCGAGAACAATAGCCACTGATCTACTGAGGCGGACGGCCGTGCAGTAGCTGCTGCAAAAATATTGTTACCCGGAAGCAGTAAAAAGAGACTCATAGCGTTTATTATCGCCGTAGCGTTAAAGAGCTAAAGTTTCATGAAAATTTGGCCGTTGGCGTTGGCGTCATTGTTTGTGGGAGAAAAATCATCTTGACTGTGGCCGAAAAATTGACAAAGATGCAAATAACATAAGTGTTAAAAATTTCCGGGTCCGAGTGAAGAGTGAACCGCGGCCGTTTCCATGGCAAGCTGGTGTTCTTTCACACAACCACACGTCTACTTAAAAATACCGTGAAAATAACTTCCACTTCTTGGAAATACAATGAAAATAACACTCATGCTTTACAAGCACACGCGTCTTGTCTACAGGCTTCACAACACAATATGTAACATCTCAGTATATATTGCGGGATACAAGCGTACATTGCAATCGGGCGTCAGAACTTGTGATTATTATTACGACTTCGTGGTTTGAAGCCAGTAATCCAATACAAGGGGGTAAGACCACACATTGGGGGCAGAACAAGTTTGAAAATACTTGACGCACGTAATTGCTCGTAGTACGAAACATGGTACCATTTACACCGAATGCAGCCACACGCGAAAACTTCACTGACGCAATCCCCTTCTATCTTTATTGATTAGCTTGTGGTAATCCACAATTTAAAGTTTTTTTGTAACATTATACAATAAAACCATGAACTAAGTAATCGAAGTACACTCCGTAGAGAGAGAATATCGCTATCATGTTTAACTCTCAAAGGCAAAGCTTAGGCGTCCTCAAACTTTTTTAAAACGACGCTAACCAGAAACGAGGACTTAGCTTGATCAAATGCACTCTAAAATCTCTAATGAGATTATTTTTTACTGTCCTACAGTCATTACTAACAGAGAAATTCAAGGCTGAAAATTCATTTTAGAATTTCACGCCAAAATTATTATTAGCGGCGAAAAGAGCGTCTGTCATCGATCAATTGACAAGTGGCGGAACGCGTCGGCATTTATACGAGTGCCACCGAATATTCCAGCGTAATCGCTGGAGGCCACGTAAGTTGCAGAACAATCGTTAATATTCGAGTTGCACGCGTGATTTTAGCAAAATGATATATATAGTCCTGAAGCTTCTTGAACACTTCAGGCGTAGCTTAAGCTAAACAATACCTAGAGTAAAATGGGGGGATAACAAAACTTGAAGAAATGTGGCACTATTACGTGAAACAAGCGCTGAAGTATACAAAGAGTGTCACATCATCATGTGAATTGTGCAACGAGTGGGCAGTTTAAAGCTCTCTGATCAACAAGCAGTTTTCTTAGGTAAAAATAGATGTTATCATTCATGTTTTAACCGCCATGAAACGTCATGAAATGAAATTCATGTATATCGTGTGTAGGCCGAAATGAATTGTAAACATGATGTGCAAGCGTGGTAATTTACCTAATCAATAAATAAGGTAAACTAATTTTTAGCTAGCTCAGTTACTGCTGGATATCGATTGCTCATGTTGGGTGAGATTCGCTGATTTTATAGTAATGTGCTACTTAGTGGTTACAAGTGATGTTTACGTTTGCGAAAAGTTCGTTTTGGTATGCTCAAGGTCACTATAGTTGCAAAGGCAATGTGCTCACCACGTTTTTCTGCGCATGTATTCATTGTCTGAAGCTGTAGTCCACGCAATCGCATGAGTTTTCGTTTCCAGCCAGATGAACGTAAGTTTCAGCTGCGTGACCAGTAAGAACGGGAACCGCTTCAACTTGTTGCCACGCAAATTCAATAATCGCGGCGTGTGCGGTATACAAGTTACAGTAATGCTCAACAGGGCGTTGTCTTTGAACGAGAGCATTTGAGAATGTGGCGCTGCTTTTTTTTATAGCATCATCCAGGCAACGCAGTTGATTACCGCCAAGATCCAGCCCCGTCGTACTTTTCGGCAATACACTGGGAATTCTTCCGAAGATCGCTGATGTACAGTTCATGCCGATTTCACGCCTTCGAGCGATCCTTCGTGGCATTTACACTGGCACTCATCTTTCCACTTGAAAAAAAAAATCTTTGTGTGCCAATACGCTGAAATATTTTCCTCGAAGCCACAGGGGTTTTGCGCACATCGTGATTTTCATTGGTTGAATTGCACTATCCTGTTCTTGAAGCCATGCCAGTCTGCAATCGCAGATGAAAAGATTGTGTGAAAGAAAACACCCAAGGAGCGAATAAGAAGTGAGGCATTTAATACTAAGCCGTTTCTATATAACGGCGTTGCTCCTAAACAAAGGCCACATGCTTTTGAACTTATGAGCTAAAACTTGTAAAGACTTCTAAAGGTAAAGGAAAAGATGGTGGCAAAAAGGCAGCATGTTTCAAGTTCGCGGGGCAGAACATTTTATTCTTGAGTCCTGGTTTATTTGCACATAGTTCTACAACCTTTTACCTTATAATTATCAGACCATTGCACTGCGGTAGTATGCTTTCACCAGGACAGCGTTCGTTGTTGACATGTGCAGTTTCTAATCTTTTGCTAAGCGGGTCCATTTTCATGGACACTTCCGCTTTCGTGCCTTCGCTTTCATCCATTCCTCCGTTGTGTGTTCATTATTATAGCACAAATTAGAAATGAGAATAAAATTTCCCACTAACGAAAAGTTATATCAGCCTTTTCAGGCACCATAAATATTGACCAAGTTCACCGTGAGACCGTCGCCAATTTTAAGGCACTTCTGTGTGGTTTTATTCGGGACAAAATTATTTAAAGTTAATTGCCCATGCAACGACTTTCGTAAGGAAAATTATGGCAGCAAAAAGGCAGGCAGGCGTGTGACAAGTAACGGTAGCCAGACAAAAAAAGTTCACAGCCATAAGCTCTAACCTGAAGCTGCCGAGCAGAGGAGACCAATGTGCTGACAACTGCGCTTTGCTCTCCCGTTCAGGAACAAGTGTGACGCTGATTGTTGCGATTTGAGTCAACAAAGACGCCACGTGCTTTGCATTTTATGTGGCTCTCCTTCCTTGCTCCCCTAAAATGGCTTGAACCTAGGGAGCTATTCTCGCGGTGTCCAACCCTAGGGCATGTCCGATTCGCCAAAGCGCTTTTAGTTACGCAAAAAATAATAATAACCGTGATTCGTGACGTGATGGCGTGCTTGACCACGTCGGCGCACGGAACCTGCCAGCACATTCCCCATGTAAAAGAAAACTGATTGTATAAAATGTAGAGTAAGAGTACTCCACACACTTGACAAGTCTGACCATGCGTATGAATGTGTTTAATGAATAGTGTGCAGGGAATCCTTACAGACCTATCAGGGGCGTCAGGCGGGTGGCCGCGTTAAACCTATCAAGTGCTAACGTGATAAGAGTCTATGCACGGCCTCTGAGATGTGCATCCAGATGCGAATCTCTGGGGGCAGCATTCGTTGGGGTCAAACGCATTCAGTCATATTAATTTGTGTCGAGAGCTGTGAAAGCAGGGTGGCGTCAAAATGACGCGATGGAAGAAAAAAATTGCCCGCAGCTTCCCTCGGGGGAACACGGAGGAGGATGCGGAGCATATAATTGGTTAACGGGGTGTTAAAGTGCAACTTACTTGGGTCGATGGCTAAATTGGTTAACGTGGTTGTGAAATGGGGTGTTAAATTGCGACTTACTTGGTTCGATGGCTAAATTGGTTAACGTGGTTGTAGGAGGGCGTGTTAAATGAGTAAACACGTACACACGTATGCGAAAGGGCGGCGCTGGTCGAAGGGACATCGATCATTGTGTTTGTGGATTCGTTGGAATTCATTTCACCGCGACCTTGGACGTCGACGCGCCGTACAAACCAACCGACGAGCGGCAACTGAGCGAGCGAGCGCCGACCTTGAGTATATATACAGCGCGACGGCGCATGCACTGTCAGCTGTCGAATGTTCGAGAAGGGGGAGAAGCGCAATGGCGCATGCGCGCGCGTCAGCTGCCGATGTTCTCGAAGCGTGACGGCGCATGCGCGCTACATTATACAGCTAGCGAATGTTCGTGAAGAGGAGAAGCGCACGCGGTGTGTAGAGGAGGAAGGTTGCACAGATGGTGGAGGAGTGAAGCGCGCGCGGTGTGTAGAGGAGGAAGGGATGCACAGGTGGTGGAAGAAGGAGAAGGAAGCTTGCGGACGGCGCCGCACTACAAGCCTCGAGTATTAGATGCTCCGCATCTAAAACCGGAAACAGGCGGCGCGCCTCAGCCAACCAGGGGAGGCTGAATTGGACATCTCTAAGGATCGGACACCACGCGAAGCGGGGCTTTTAGCTTGTACGTACACTTTTTTACGTTGCCGTGTGTGATTACTGAGCGAAAACGATGACGCCGATGAAGGTGCGGTTACGGACGCGTGTGATTTCGAGCCAACTCTGCGCGTGAGGTCAGCTAATCAGTTGATGACCTGTGGTGGCCCAGAGAGGTGGCGAGCCAAAATTGGGTCACGTGTGACCATTACATGGCGGTAAGCTCCGTGGCTGGGGACGAGCCGAAGCAGCAGGAAATGGAATACAGCGAGCCAAAGCGTCGGACGCAAATGATCCAGGAGGAGGAAGGGAGAAACTTTATTCAGAGAGAAAAAAAAATTGAAATGCAGGAAGTTTGGTCGGGCCCTCAGTCCAGGGCTCCGCTGGCACGAGCGGCTCGCTGGACCTGGTCAAGCAAAGCTATTTGGCTCTGCTTGTACTCGTCCGCAAGCCATGCCTCCCACTGCCTGTGAAACATGTGTGGTTGCTTCGTGATGTGTGGGCTGTCGATGTGTGTGGGCCTCTGGGTGCACTCCCATGTTATGTGGCTGAGTGTTGGTACTTGTGAACAGCATGGACAGGTGTCTTTATATCTTGCGGGATATATTCTACTTAGATGGTACAAATTGGGAAAGCTATTGGTTTGTATGCGTCTACAATCCCTGCTTTGCTGGCTATCCAAGTCCTTATGTGGAAGCCCATATTCCTTTCGTTGCTTCCTTTGTTGGAGGAGGATGTCACGCGAATTGGAAAGAGGTTCAATGTCGTGGCCTGCCGTCGCTTGGTTGGTGATGCCTCACTATACGGTCTGCCACGACGTTCCCCTCCAAACCTTCGTGAGCAGGACACCATATAATGTAATGGTCTCCTGTTATGGGTTTATTTGAAAATTTATACGCTATTTTAGGTAGCGTTCCTCGGAGAAACATTCGGCATGCCGCCTCTGAATCGGAGAGCACAACCACTGATTCTCCCCTGATTTCTGCGTTGGATATGGCTATGGCTATTGCTGCCGCCTCTGCCACTCGTGTGAAACAAGTTTTAACCGACGCCATTTTGGTGTGATTTTGTGCTACAATTGCCACTACATGTGACCCTCTGCTCGCTTTACTTACGTCTGTAAAGACGGCTTCTCAGCTATTCTGAAATGCTGCGTAAGGAGTCTGCTCTCGCTTTCCTCCTTCCTGCGTGATACGTCGGATGCATATTTCTGGGAATAGGCGCTACAGTTAAATGTGTGCGTTTTTCCGCATCTATTAGCACCGTTTCCTCGTCACAATATAACGGTCGCAATGTATATCCCATCTTTTCCAGAATTCTTCTCCCATGATAGCTTGAATTGAGCCTTTCCTTTTGAGATAAAAGCACCGCATTCGCATACTCCTCAAAGGTATTGTATATGCCCAATTTCTCTACCCTCTCGGTTTTGGCATTTTCCGGAATCCCCAATGCTGCTTTGAATGCTTTCCTTATTATTGTGTTTATTTGCTTTGTCTCCTGGTTTGTCTTTGTCTGGTACGGTAGCGCGTACGTAACTCGGCTGATCACAAATGCATGAACTAGTGCAATGGTTTCTTTCTCCTCTAGTCCCATTTCGCTATTTGCTATCCGCCTGATCATCCGGGCCACATTCGCCGTGGTTCCCCGTAGCCTTTGTAGTGTGTGTGACGTTCCCGAATTTCCTTGTATCCACATGCCAAGCACGCGTGTTACATCTGCCTCCCTGATTTGTCTCCCATCCAGCAGTACTGCTACCGGTATTAAGTCCTTTTTCTTTGCGTATCTTGCCCTAATTCTAACCATTTCAGTTTTTTCCGGCGAGCATTGCATTCCTGCAGCTGTCACGAAAGCTTGTATTTTATCTACTGCCTCCTGGAGGGCGTTTTCTTTGTCCGCATAAGAGCCACCCTTTGTCCATAAGGTGACATCGTCTGCGTAAAGAGCTGCTCCTAGACCTTTTATATTTTCCAGCTCACATGCGAGCTTTCTCAGGCCGATATTAAATAGTATCGGGGATAGCATGGCTCCCTGGGGGGTGCCTCTATTTGGGTAATCGAAGGTTTCAGATGTAACCGAGCCTAAAGAAATGGTAGCTTTCCTGCTTGTCAGAAATGACCGGACATACTCATATATTCGTTGGCCGCAGTTAATCGATTCGAGGCCTTCCATTATCACCTTGTGTGACATTGTATCGAATGCTTTCTTGATATCTAGTGCTAGTACGAATTCGTCGCTTGAACCTCTGTTTGGGTTCATGACGTCATTTTGCAACAGCAGGAAAACATCCTGGGCCGATACATGTGGTCGGAAACCGAACATATTCACCGGTAGCAGACCCTCTCTCTCTACATAGTCTGTCAATCTAGTCAATATTGTTTTTTCAAAAAGCTTACCCAAGCATGAGGTAAGGGAGATTGGTCGGAGGTTCTTAATATCTCTTGGTTTCCCTGGTTTTGGTATTAACATGATGTTTGAGTCCTTCCATTCTACTGGAAGGTTTCCTCCATCTACCCATACCTTTTCATTGAAGAAATCCGTGATTCGTCGAAGGGCCGCATCACTCAAATTTCTAAGCATAGAGTTTGTTATTTTGTCTCGTCCTGGGGCGGTATTCTTTTTGAAAGACTGGGCCGCCGCATAAACCTCTTCAAATGTTATGGGAGCGTCTAACTCTGGTTGTTCTTTTCCTGCATATTTGCCATGTACCACTTCACATGCGTCTTGTCCGACATATAATTTCTTGACTTCGTAGATAAGTGCGTCATCGTTACCTTTAAATTCATTCTCCAGAATTCTTAAAGCCCTGTTCGTCATTGTTTTTGTTGCCCCTGGATCGATCATACTCCTCAGGATGTGCCAGGTCTTTTTGGTTCCTAACGTCCCTCTAAGTGAGTTACTAAATTGCCTCAAGTTATTGTTATTTAGTTGACGTGCGTAGTCATTGGCTTCCTCTGACAACTGAGCTATCCTTATCTTCAATTTGCAATTAAGCGTTTGCTTCCGCCATCGCTTTGTGAGGCTTCTCCGCGCGTCCCACAAATGTAGCAGGTGCTTGTCGACTGCTGGGATTTCCACGCTTGTTTCTATTTCCTTTGTCACTTTCCTGTGTGCCTCCTTTATCTGTGTCACCCAGTTACCTAGATCTATTATTTCCCTTTGGTCTCCTACGTTCTCCCTAAATTTGTTCCAATCAGATATTGTCGCTTTCCCCATTCTTCTTGTCGTGGCGGCATTAATAGTTATTCCGAGAATGTAGTGGTCGCTTCCCAAGTTTTCTCCGAGGTGCGCCGATGAGACGTTTCCTTCAGAATTTGTAAACGTTAAGTCCGGTGACGTGTCTTTTGTTAAGCTATTCCCGACCCGTGTCGGTAGGTCTGGTTGTGTAAGTTGGCAGAGATCATACCGTTCAACAAGGTCTACAAGGAGTTTGCCCTTAGGGCTGTCCTGCTTATATCCCCAATTTCTGTGTGGCGCATTAAAATCCCCCATGATAACTAACCTGTCTTTCTCTTTCAATAAACCCATCGCATGTGCTATAATGTTCTCAAAGTCGGCTCGTCTCTCCTTAGGTGGGCTATATATATTAACCCCCACTGTTTTTGGTCCTCCACGTTTTTTGGGCCACACTGTTATTATCTGGTGTTGCACTGCCTCATTGCTCACGTAGCTGACACTCAATGCGATATCTTCTTTGGTAAATGTCGCCACTTGTGGGTACTTTGGGTTAACATGTCTTATGTACCCTCTCAGATTTATCTGAAATTTGCCTACTTCCTGAAAGCAGATTATATCAGGAGGGATTGGAGATGCTCCAATAAATTGTTTGAAATTTTCAAGTTTTGTTCTCAATGAGCAGCAGTTCCACTGCCATATTTCCGTTTGCTCGGTCTTTTTATTGTTACGGTGTCTAGCCATGATTGGTATTCTCGGAATCTGTTATTCCACTTTCTTTAGGTTGTCTGGTGGGGGCACCCGGGCTCTGACAAGATCTCTTGCGAGGATTCTGCGCCTGACTCAAGTCGCTTATGGTGCGTTCCATCTTGCCTAGTTTGGCAAAAACAAGTTGCATTTGTTGAACTAGGAACGCTATCGGCGGTGTTTGTGGTGGTTGCGTTTCCACGGGCTGCGCAACGGGCTGCGAGACAACAGGTGTGCTCGCCGGGCTTTGTGTGTTGCTCGACTGGTTTAGTAGTGACTCCAGGCGCGCCATTCGAGACTTGACCTCCTGTAGTTCTGTTCTAAGTTGTCTGTTTTCAGCTACTACCCACTTGTATTCTGGGTGTTCTGTGATCGTTGGTGTAACGGGTTTATGTTTGGTAGTGGGAGATACGGCTTGCGCATAGCTTACCGCGTCCGCCTGTGGGTTGCTATGTGCAGAACACGCCCCCGGTGGCTTGCTTCTCGGAAGGGCTTGCGCGTTCGGATTGTCCTGGGAGATTGCTCTCGGCGTCGAAGTCGACTTTGGATGCCGCTGTCCTGGTTGTCCTGTCTCCACGGCGCGGTTTTTCGACGGCGTGCGGGTTCTGGAACGGCTCTTTCGGGTCCCGCCTCGTCCGCACTCCCATTCTGATTCCTCTTCCTCCGACTGAAACCAGCGAGGGGCTGGCTTGTGTGGTTTTTTGGGTGGTTTCGCTGCTTGCTTGCGAATAGGCTTGAGGCGTTTCAGACCACTGCGGTCTCCAGTGATATGGTTTCCCGTGCAAATTGCGCATGTCGGAGTGCAATTGTGGTTTACTTCGGGGTTGCGCATTCCACAGTTATGGCACACGGGTGAGTCTGGCTGCGGACACACGTCGGTGCGGTGGCCAACCGCCCCACACGCTCGGCAGAATTGGACGGTGTTACGAAAAGGAATACACTCCTTCTCACCTCCTCTGTAGTAAACATATCTTGGTAGAATGTCCCCGAAGAAAGTCAAGACGGCACTCTGAGAGTCTCCCAACATCCGAGCGTCGACCAGCGTCACGCTATGGGTGCGAAAACGGATGCTCGCTTTGATGGTCTCAGACGGGGTGTGCGGCTCTATACCGTGAATAACACCTTTTTTGGTTCCTTCACCTGCCGTAACGTAGACGTTGACCGGGTGTGGTCTTCCGTTGATATTCAAAGACGTGACGCCTCTCATCGCCATCGCGACGGTCGTGTCTGGAGTCGACGCTAGCGCAATGTTGGACCCCGGTCGGATGCGGAGAATAAACTGATCCCACCTGACTTTTCCTTGGCAAGCCTCCACTATAGCGTCGGAGATCGCTTGGGTGGTCACATTCTTCAGAGGCAGTCCCTGATGAGGTCGGAAGACTACTTTCAGATCGTCCTTGGGTAGTGCTGGGGGCCTCCGTCTTGTAGGTCGACCCCGGCGCTTTGGCTGGTTGTCCGTCGTAGGTCTGCTGCCTGCGGAGAAGTCCCCTCCTTGTTGAAATTTCCGCTCCTTCGCCTGTTTCTTCTTCACTCTGAGCGATTGGGATATTTGCCATCCCTCCTCTGTGCGGTCTGTCTTCGTTGGGGCGGAAAAATCTGCGGCGGCGTGCGTGGACGCCGCGTTGCAGTTCCCAGGCAGTGCTGCTTCATCCCGGTTTTGCGCGGCAAAGTCCATGACTTCTTCACCCAAACCTGGTTCGGATTGTCGTACGGACGCTGTTTGCGACTCCCCAGTCGAGTTCATAGCCGTCAGCAACCGCGGCAACGCCGTGGTTGTCGTCTTCAGGCGAGCGTCTCCCGGCGTCGTCGCCGCCGCTCCTCTCTGATCCAGGTTCCAGTCAGGGAACGCGGCCATCCACGCTGCTGCCGTCCAGCCATCAGCTGGGATGGCGTTGCCGGCACGAGTACTGCATCTCGGGGAGCGGAACGGCCTGCTGTTCAGTTCCTTGCCCACGGCATCGTGGATCTCGGCGAGGCGTCTCCACGGTTAGCCGTTCGGCACAGCGATGGTCGTGGCCTGGGTAATCATGGTTGCGCCGAGCATCCTGTCTAGACGCAAGCTGTTTGCTGGATGGGCTGGCCATTTCCCCGCATGAAGCATCGCGTCTCGGATGCGGGTTGACTGCTCCATAGGCGCACCCACGCCGTCTAGCGCCGTCGTCACGAGAGCGCATTCCACAGCGCCTTTCCACCTCGTCCTGCCCTGCACCACGTCAGCGTCTATCGTACCACCCATCTTGTCCCCAGGTTTTTCAACGTTCTTCCTCGAACTTTTATTGGTCATTTTTAAAATCAAGCTTAGTTTCTCTCCGTTGCATTGTTCGTAGCTTGTGTACTTCAGTGTTTCCAATGTTTATTTGCCGTGTTCTGTCATAAACTGCGTGTGTATTTTACCATGCTGTCCCTTTGTCAATTTCTCCTCGCAAGGCACGCAAAGCAAACGTGACGAACCTAGTCCCTGTTTAATTTACATTACACCGTGTTATTAGATATGGGATAGATTTTGCGCATGCGCGGGTCTTTACGGATTGTATACCTTTACGTATCCCGCCGGATGGGCTTTAAACCATTACGTTTCCTGCAATATAGGTTTTACGTTTTTCGCCCAACCCCGCCGATCCACCCTCGTTCGTAAAAACTCGTGGTATCCGCATAGCGGGAACTCGAGCTGTCGAGTTGAAGTAAGCCAAATGTGAGCGCCAATAGCCATTACATTGTTTCAGCCGGATTATCAAAGCTAGAATGGCCTAAGAGACGGTAAACGTGCAAGCTCCCGGCATGCTGGATAGGTGGCGCCGTCTAGCCGGGCAATAGTGAATAAGGTCATTACAAAAATTGTTATTGGAGAAACGCTGTGCATTGTATGTATTATTACAAATGAATGACCTGTTTATTCATTTTCACCTCAAAAACATTACGGGTGAGCCAATGTGTTCATGACTGTGGTTGCATGAAGTGTCACAAGATGTCGAAACCATTGTTGCAGTAGCCTTGTATTTTTCACCTTTTTGCGCATACGAGAAAGTGATAAAAGAACGTCTCAGCAGAGTGACTTGTTGGGTGAGTTGGTTCATTCTTAACGTAGCTTACGGTGCGAAAAAAAACAAAAAAAAAACGAGAGACGCACAAGCGTGAACTATCAATTAAGTTTATTCGGAAAAGCGCATATACAGGTCAGCAAAGTCACAAGTCATGTTAAAGAAATCCTTTTTGTGGCAAGCACTCAAGTAATCTAACTTGGTGGCATGTAGCATGATTGAGGGCTTCGCCATGCATGTGTCACCTCATCTATTAACAAAACAAGCTTCCACTATCTCTCGTGCCATTTTTCTTTTCATTCTTGCGAGCACCCTAGTGTCCGATAGCAAAGGTGCACAGCCGCACTCCCTGCGGTGTGACGAAAGATTTGAACCAGGTGTCCTCTTCAAAGACACCTTATGGTCTAACAATATATTGTTTACACACCGTCCCGTCACCCCGACATAGCATTTTTCACATGATTGTGGCGTGGTTTTCAAATAAATTTAGTTGATAGTTCACAGTTGTCCTTCTCGCGTGTTTTTTTCGCGCCATAAGCTACGTTATAAAAGAACGTCCCCAACGGTCATTCAATTTTACCCCAACGGTCATTCAATTCTATCAATGTTCAATGCAGTTTATATGCAGTTAGCATCACCATTTATGGTTTGTGAAAACGTAAAGGTATACGCGTTCACGTACGTACGTAAACGTTTAAGTATGAAGAGTTAAAGCGTTGAAAGGTATGCGTACGGGTAACACGGTAAACGCAAACCGGTATCCAGTAACGCGTTAACGTGAACAAGTAAATGTACAAGCTAAAGCTCTCTAATAACTCTCCACGGTCTCTCACCCGTTCAGATGCTGTCATTTTACTCCTCCGCACGTTAAAGTCACTCGGTTAGTACCCAACTAATTAGTCACCTAAATACTACCCTACTGAACTGAGGACTGCCTCATTTTTTTTTCGCCTTATGCTATCTTGCATTCCAAGCCTGCTGTTTATTTACTTTTTGAGGATATTAGCTACAGGCCTACCGCTAGACTTTCCTTTGCCTCGCCTTGCTTGCGCTGCGGCATGCCTCCATGAGCGGTCAGATAATTGGTGTCACTATTGGCGGCGTATTGCGCCTCGGCTATGCTTCTGTCACCATGACTAGTTTTTCTTCTCGTATACTTTTATAGGCAAACCTACCTCTTCAGAAGCTCCCCATTTGCCATCATTGTTTGTAACAACTTAACTACAGTCACGAGCTTCGAACCGAGCTATACGAATTCTTTCTGTGTAGCGTAATTTGCCTTGCGTTTCACAAGTCCAACTATCACAAAACTTCGTACGTCCATACAAATTGCAAACGACTAAGTAGTCGCATAACAAGCAGAAAAAAAAATAAGAGCCCCACCACGGTGGTCTAGTGGCTAAGGTGTTCAGTTGCTGACCCGCATGTTACGGGATCAAATCTCGGCTATGGCGGCTGCATTTCCGATGGAGGCGGAACTGTTGTAGGCCAGTGTACTCAGATTTGCGTGCAGGTTACAGAACCCCCGGGAGGTCAAAATTTCCGGAGCCCTTCACTATGGCGTCTCTCATAAACATGTGGTGGTCTTGTGACGTTAAACCCCACATATCAATCAAGGTTGAACCACCACATGGATTGTAACTGTACTATTGGAATTCAATACTTCAACTGGGCAGTGAAATTAACTGAGTAAGATCAATATAAAAACAAGTATTTGATAACACAAACTTTGCATATAATAAAAAGAGAACGAAGTAGAAACGTAACTGTTAATTTTTACAGTGGCTTTGTTAATGATTTACACAACGAAATCACTTCTTAGAAGCACTCCCACTTGATTTCCAGCATGGTTTAAGGACTTAAGGGTGGTGGCATCGGTGAAAGCACGTCGGTGATGTTCTCTTCCAGGCAGATGTCCTCTTCCAGGCTGCCAGTGCTGGATTACTTGCGAACTTTCCTGCCTCTAATTTCAATATCCTATTATACGACGCATCATAATATTGCACCGTAGGCAGAGTGCTGAC
Organism: Rhipicephalus microplus; assembly: GCF_043290135.1. NCBI lineage: Eukaryota > Metazoa > Arthropoda > Arachnida > Ixodida > Ixodidae > Rhipicephalus > Rhipicephalus microplus. Next base: position 146,851,578 of record NC_134705.1, read on the forward strand.
AGAACATTCAGAGAAATTATGTGGTTCCCATGAAGACGCAAACTCTGTCATGTCAAAAGGCCTCGAAAAGCGTTCTTTTCTAGCCAGCCGATGCGGTTTAAAGTCAAGTCAATACTTAGTCGAATATTGTCTTCAAAAGACTCAGCTGGAAGACAATAAATGTTATTGTTCTTCAAGTAGAGGTGGTGGAGCTCACGCAGGCCTCTAAAAGCAACACTGATATTCACGATGTGGTTAAAAGACAAGTTTATTACCTGGATCCATCACGTTCTGTTGAATAACCTTGAAACCGCAGTTAACTTATTTATCGACAGGTTTATGGACTCCAGAACAGAGCTTTGTGCGAAAGTAGAGTCACCTAAGTCGGCAATGCTGTTATTTCTTAGATCAAGTGTGGTCAACTCCACAAGGTAATGGAAAGCTCAAGGCATCACGTTTCTCAGGATGTTATCTCTGACGACCAGCCCTCGAATACGGCTATGCCTGGATATAAACTTGTTAATCACAAAAGTGCAGTTCTGCTCTAGTATTAGTTTCTTCAAGTATTTTAAATATTTTAGCCTGAATCTTGCTGTGCTCTCCACATCGCAAATGTAGTTCTTTCCGAGATGAAGCACCTGAAATAAATGGAAAAAACTGTTTTGTTAGAGAGAAAATTTTGTTGTTTTTAACTCTTGAAAACCTCACATTAACATGACCGAAGGGTATATTTCGTTTAGTTTTTCAGAGATTATACACAGAGGCGGCAGCTGCTGACACGTGGTAAGGTTCTCCACAACGTGCCAAGCTGGTCTCCCTTGCTCTAGTGTTTCAGTAGCCATTTTTTTTCAATTTTGCTAGCCTCCTTTTACGCTATTATAAAACAACATGATTAGATGGAGCCTCTAGTTTCATCTGAAGCGGGCGTAAAAACGGTCAATTCAGCGATATAGGTGGCCACACTGAACGACCAAGCACCAGCCGAGCTGCTTCGCCTTGTCACGTGGTACCACTCCTGGCGACGGCAGTGGCGACAGCCCGCCGCAGCAGATTATCAGGTGGGATAGTGACGTAAGGCTCAGCTTCGGCTCTATTGGCCGATAAAAAACAGCGTTTTGCAATTTTCGCAGGATCACGTTGCCAAGGCATGGCCGCAGGCGCATTGCGTTGGGCTCGCACTTCAGCCACTCAAGGTCATTTCGGCGCGATGAATGGCAGAGCCATCAGGGCGCAATCACGCTAGGCCCCCAAGAGAGCGAAATCTCTCCGGAAACTGGCTCGTTTCGCCCCCAAGCGGCCGGAAAGCCACGCCGCGCGGCTGGCGCGCAAAAATCTGTCCGAAACCAATTTTCCTACCTCGCGAAAGCAGATCTGATTTCCGCTTCACGGCTCTGGCTGCGCTCATGAATGCGCTAGATCAAACAACGTGATTTATAGTCTAGTAACATTGATCTAACCAGCCGTCGGCAGATTCATCATGACGGCAAAGGCGTCGGTGGTGGCTCGCATCGGCTAAAATCGCAAACTACCCCTGCAGCACAACGAAGCTTGACGGCCTCAACGAGGACGAGTTCAACGAGAATCTGTTTTAGAATACAATCGCCGAGAACTCTGGAATAAGACGATGCAGCAGAAACGAGTTGGCATGCCCCAACATGTATCGCTTTTCTGTACAGCCGGTTGAATCCGCCACCACCGCTGCCGGCGTGTTTCCGAGCGTTGTGTTATTGCAATAGATGCTTCGCATGTCCGGTGAAAGTAGAGATCGTTTTTTTTAATTGCAGACCCCTATTGTCATTTCAAGACTGCAGCTGTCACCGACAGCACCTTCAATCAACCTTCACGCACATTGCCTTCACTAGGTCTCTTTGATTTGACTTGCACTGCCTTCACTACTTCTTAAAAGTGTCAAAGCGGTGCCAGCGGCACTGTGGGCGCGCAGCACCGGTTCAGCAAATGCAGATGCAGACTCGACCCTACAGCGTGGCGGCTACTGCCAGAACGAAGATGTAAGTGCAGGTATAGAGTTCGTCGAATAACCAACACGGCGCGTATAGATGGTGTTGCTTACCAAAACACTACCGCGATGGCTGTCTTCATTACGTATAAAAAAATGATTGGCAGCGTCCATGATTCCGATAACGAAGATCTCTGCAGTAACATAGAAAGTATTGACGGGGTTTGTGTTTGTCCTTTACTCGTTGTACGTGAAATGTCAGCCATGTTCTCAGGTATATAGAACGTTGTCAGACGGTTTGAGTAGTGTAGTTTCAGGAAACTGTTCATACTGTCTAGAACGACGATTTAGTGGTTTAGTATCCAATCCCGTACTTTCGGCCTTCAATTCAAGTGCGGGCGAAGCCATAGAGCAAAGAAAAGCGAAAATTCCCGGGGGTGCTTTGTCCAACAGAGCCACTTTTCTTCCCAGTGTATCAATTTAAGAGACGTGAGCAATCTCCATTGAATACATATCTTAAAACAGTCTTTTTGAAGGCTTCCTACCACATAGGCTTCATGCTTTTGATTGATTGATTGATTGATTGATATGTGGGGTTTAACGTCCCGAAACCACCATATGATTATGACACACGCCGTAGTGGAGGGCTCCGGAAATTTCGACCACCTGGGATTCTTTAACCTGCCCCCAATTATGAACACACGGGCCTACAACATGTCTGCCTCCATCGGAAATGCAGCTGCCGCAGCCGGGATTCGATCCCACGCCCTGTGGGTCATCAGCCGAATACCATAGCCACTAGACCAACACGGCGGGGCTTCACGCTTTTGTACGAAGCGAGCACGCAGCCTGGGTCTCGAGCTGCATTTTTATTACATTAACCTTTTTTTCCCTATGATTCTTATTGCAGTCAACCATGGTGGAATTTTCTGCTCGTGAGACACACATGTAAAAAAAATCTGTCTTAAAAGCTGCCGCGAATATACGGCTAAGATTACCCATCGGTGGCACGAGCTTGACTCAACTGTTTGCACGCACGCTCTGAACAACACGCTGCATCGTCTATTCCAAGCTTGGGAGGAGGAAGGGGCGCATGCCATGCTGCACCTCCTTTTAAGCAAGTGCAGGATGGCAGAGAACTCGTGCAGCACTACGCTTCTACCGCGACAAAACGAGGAAGCCTGTGCCGAGAGCGTGCGCGGCAACAGTAATTTGAGAATAAGGGTGCTTCACCCGTTGAACTGCTTGGTGTCGCTGGTGCAGCCAAATCGAAGAGACCTACTGATTCCGCGGTCAATGCTCTAACACTGAGCTACGGCGGCGGTCATCTATTAGTCCACTTTACGAGGCATATATGTGCATATAAACGTGAGAGTGTTTAATGCGTTATTCGAAGGTAGCAGGTTCAGATCATGTCGGGGGGGTATTATCTTTTCTTCCTGTTTTCTTTATTTCTTGGCATTTGCCCTACAATTGCGTCTAATAACATCCACTATACTTATCTTGGCAGCAAAGCCTGCTAGTTTTCATTATTGTCGCGTCTAATGAAGAAAATGAGCATTTAAGAGTTCCACCGTCTTTTATTCCTGTATACTCAACGTAGCACTACATAAGCATGGTTGCCTCTGATGTAACTTTTGGGCGTGGGTAACTTGTAAAATAAGCTATAGAAGATGTGAGTGAAACAACATTATTCGGTCAACAATAGACGCGAGTAAACTCAGGGTCACCTGGCTAGGCCCACTCGGGGACCATCAGGTTAAACCTGACGGCCCTCGCGCGGGCCCTCTGGACGGCCAGGATTTGAGAGGTCTGGTCCTGGGCCTTAAGGAGTCGCTTCATTTCCTCTTGGGTGAAAGGGGGACCGGCAGAGGCGCAGCCCCACAGTACATGCTCGAAGTCCGCATAACCACCACACAGGGGGCAATCCGGGCTTGGAAACCGTTCAGGATACATTGTGTGCAGTGCCGCAGGGCTCGGGTAAGTGTTTGTTTGTAGCAGTCGGAGAGTAACAGCTTGGGCCCTGCATAGCGAGGAGTGTGGTAGAGGCAGTAGTCTTCTTGACAGATAGTGGTGCTTGCATATCTCGTTGTACGAGCAGAGAGGCTCAGGTCGCCCAGGAGATGACGCGTTACCCGGCACACGGTCAGTCAAACCTCGTGCAGCCGAGTGCGCCTCCTCGTTGGGATTGAGCGAGGCACCCTCAATGGTTCCAAGGTGCGCAGGAAACCAGACCAATGAGTGATCTTTGAGGTCTTTGACTTTTTGAATAATCTGTAGGAGCTGGGGAGCCACCATGCCCATCTGGAAGGCCTTGATAGCGGCCTTGGAGTCTGAATAAATTGTGTCATGTACACCGTTCGTCAATGCAAGAGCAATGGCAACCTGCTCTGCAACGCTGGAACTAGAAGTGCGGATGGTAGCGCAGCTGATGACTCTGCAATCACAGTCAACGACCACTGAGGAGAAGGCTTCTTCATGAATGTACGAAGCAGCATCGAAGAAGCAGGCTCGATCCTTGTCCAAGCGGGCACTGGCGAGCAGAGATTTACCCCTGGCTCGTCTTCGTGCTTCGTTGTAGGTTGGATGCATATTGCGCGGCATCCGCGCAATCTGGATCTTGGATCTTACGTCGTTGGGCAGCTTCACAGCGTCAGGACCGACAACCGTGGGGTTTCGTCCCAGCATGCCGAGTATGGCTCTACCCGCTGGGGTGCCAGACAGTCTGACAAACTGTGCAAACTCTTGGGCTTCGACAATTTCTTCGAACGTGTTGTGGATTCCCAACTTCAGGAGGTCTTCCGTGTGCGTTTGAACGGGAATGCCAAGGGCCAGCTTGAAGACTCTTCTGATTAGGGCATTGATTTTGTTGCGCTCCGACACGAGCCAGTTGTGCATAGCCGCCGAATAAGCGAGGTGGCATAGCACGAATGCGTGGATAATCCGGATCAGATTGTCCTCCCTGATTCCGCGGTGCCTGTTAGCGATTCTTCGAATCAGTCCGAGGGCGCTTTCGGTCTTGGAACAAATGCGTTTGACGGCGGCTCCATTGGCTCCGTTAGACTCGATAAACATTTCAAGGACCCTGATAGTGTCCACCCGTGGAACTGGGGAGCCGTTACCGGTGAATAACGTAATGTGGCTTTCCATTGCTGGCTTCCAGGACCGGTGAGAACCGCCTCTGGGCCTCTTCTTATACAGTAAGAGCTCGGACTTAGCGGGCGAGCACCTTAGCCCGGTGGGGATGAGATAGCGCTCCGTCACATCGATGGCCTCTTGCAAAGCACTCTCGACCTGACCCTCACATCCGCTGAGGCACCAGATGGTGATGTCGTCTGCGTAGATCGTGTGGTTAATGTCCGGGATTTTGTTCAAGGCCCTCGACAGGATGATCATGCAGATATTGAACAGCGTCGGGGAGATCACCGCCCCATGAGGTGTCCCTTTTGGCCCAAGGGTAATTTCGTGGGTCAAAAAATCGTCAATCTTCAGTCTTGTGGACCGCGACGAAAGGAAGGAGCGCACAAAATTGTACGCCCGCTTGCCGACGTGAAACTCAGACAAGCTCTTGAGAATAAAGGCGTGTGATATGTTGTCAAAAGCCTTTTCCAAATCCAATCCAAGAATCGCCTTGGTGTCGGTGGAGCCGGAGTCAATGACCTGGTGCTTGATCAGCTTCATGGCGTCCTGAGTTGAGAGCCCCGACCGAAAGCCAATCATGTTGTGGGTATAGCATTCGTTAGACTCGAGGTGGTCAGTGAGGCGGTTGAGCATGGCGTGCTCGGCCACCTTCCCGACGCACGACGTCAACGAGATTGGCCTAAGATTCTCGATGCTCGGTGCCTTACCCGGCTTGGGTATCAGTACTGTGCAGGCCGCTTTCCAGCTCTTGGGAATGCGGCCGCTGCGCCAGATTTCGTTGATCTTGTCTGTAAGAAACTCGATCGAGTCGTCGTCGAGGTGCTTGAGCATTTTGTTGGTTACCCCATCTGGCCCAGGGGCGGATCTGCTATTGAAGGATGCGAGAACCCGCTTGACCTCAGCCACGGTGAAGTCCTCGTCCATCGATGGCGCGTCGCGCCCCTCATAGTCGGGAAACTGGGGAGGTACCAGATCGTCCGTGGCCGCCAGGTACTTGTCTATGAGCTTCTCCATGATCGCCTCATCTGGAGTTGAGTCGGTGGCCAAATGGACAGCTTTCGCCAAAGCTCTCTTCTCATTGGACTTGGTGTTGCCGTCGTGCAGTAGATGTTTGAGGAGTCTCCAGCTTTTACCGGTCTTGAGTTGGCCCTCCATAGAATCACGGAGCTCATCCCATTGCTGCTTGCATAAGACCTTGCAATAATCTCCTACCGTTTTGTTGATTTCGGACATTTTCTTGCGCAGTCTTCTGTTATGGCGCTGAGTCTTCCATCTCGCGAGCAGTGCCTGCTTGGCTTCAAACAGATGCGCGAGCCTACTGTCCATCCTGTCCACCTCCAGATCGGTTGTCACCTCTTTGGTGGCGCTGGCCACATCTTCTTTTAACCCGTCGCACCAAGAGTCTAGGTCCGCATCCTGCGAAAGGGCGCGCTCGGAGCGGTTGGCTCGGAACAAGTCCCAGTCGATGAACTTAAAGGTCCTCGTCTTGTTGCGGGCAACCTCTATGAGCACTTTGATGATGCAATGATCGCTACCGAGGTCGATAGCTGTGTTGGTCCATTTGACGTTTTCCAGACTCTTGACAAAGGTGAGATCCGGGGTTGTATCTCGGCACACCGAGTTCCCTCTCCTGGTTGGGAAGTCCTTATTGGTTACCACCGTCAGATCTTCCTCCGTTGCCGTGAGCCATATATCTCTACCCTTCTTCGTATTGGTGAGGTAACCCCACGCCTGATGCTGGGCATTGAAGTCCCCCATGACGACAAGAGGTTGACAGCCGGCAAAATGCACGGCCTTCTTCAGAAGACCACCAGCCCTGGCTCTGTGTACGCTGGGCCTGCAGTAGACATTGAATATGAAAATACTGTTCCTTCGTAAGCACCGCTTAGGGGGGTCGACGAGGAGTTCCGTTATGACGTACTCGACCCCATTGTCTGCTGAACCGAGGTCTCGCTGAATGCACGTGAACCTTTTACTGACCAGAGTGGCCACCCCCCTTCCCCCTTCAGTGGAAGCCACAGTGACGAAATCAGGGAGCCTGATGTGTGATGATGTGATCGTTTCTTGCAAGGTGATAACTTGGGGTTTATCCTTTATGCCTTTTAGGTATTGTCGCAGGGTCGCCCGTTTGCTGACGAACCCTGCGCAATTCCACTGCCACATTGTTATGACGTTAGTTTCGTTATCCATGTTTGGGCTTGGGAATGGGTTTCGAGAGGGCCGCCTGCAGGATGGCACCCTCTGTCGGCGGGGCAATGACACTGTTCAAGTTTGGGACTGGTGTTGTCGATGTGCTTGGCAAAAATCCGTGGTGGGTCCCCTCCAGTCTAAGTATTCTCTCGCTGAGGGCGACCAGACCCAGCTGGGGGTGCGCGATCATTTCTTGTACTTGAGAGAGTCCTGACTGTATGTTGGAGATGGCCTTCTTTAGCTCCGAAAGAAGCTCCAGAGTCTCGTCTTCCCTTGAGCTATCCAGGGCGCGACGCTTTACTGCACCCGCCTTGGGGGGAGCCTCCGCCGTGTCCATGGCCGACGAACTCGTGGTGGCCGGAGGAGCCGGCGGTTTGAGCGCCAATTTTCGTATTTCGGCTATCTCGGTGGCTAGCCGACTGATTTCCTGCTTGAACTGGGCGTTTTCTTTCCTAAGACTATCATTGGCACGCCTAAGCTCTTTGAGCTCGTTCGTGAGACGCGGGTCGTGCGAGTCCTGGGAGTTGGACGCCTGCGCTTGGTTGCCACGGGCCCTATCGGCCCACGTTAGATAGGACTTGCCTTTACCACCGGAGGGGGTGTTGGATCTTGGCCTGTTGGACGAGCCGCTCCGGGTGCGGGACGTGGAGCGGCCTCTGGAGCCGGAGCGCGCTGGAGAAGGCGATGATGATCGTGATCTTGGGGCAGAGCGGCTTTTGGAGCCCCGTCGGCTCATGGAGGGACCTCGCGAGCGCGAGCGTCGTTTTCCCCTAGGGCTAGGGCTACATGAGGCTTGAGAGTAGGAGGACCGAAGGATCGACTGCGGGGGGAGCTCCTCTTGCTGTCTGGCGCGCTCGAAGCGTCGTCGGCGAACAATGTACGGAGTCTTGAATCTATGCGCACATTCTTTACTGGCAGTAAGGTGCGGACCGCCACAGAACTTGCATATTAGGGTGCATTGGTGCTGCTCATCAGGGTTTGGAAGGCCGCATCCCCGACAGACGACGTCGCTAGGTGTTGGACAGACATCGGCGCGATGCCCGAGTCTGCCGCAGGCGTGGCATACGTCCACTTGCTTTCTATATAGGGAACATTTCAATAGGAGCGTTCCGTACCTGACAAAATTCGGTACCCGGTGCCCGTCAAAGGCGATGATCACAGTCTCTGTCTGAGCAATTCTCTTAGCTGCCAGTGCAAGCGGGTTTTTCTGGTTAACGATCTTGCCATCCAGCGTCGCAGGGTCGTCTTGCAACGGTATGCCACGTATGACCCTCTTGCACGTGGAGTGTGGGGCAGTCACGTACGCGCAGAGTTCGTGGATGTTGCCCGAGATGCGGATTTGCTTGAGGCGAAAGTATCGATCGGCATTTTCCCGTCTAGGAGTGCTGGCCACCATAATGTTTTGCTGTAAGTTCGGGCACAGAGTGTCTTGTGAGAGCTCATCGGGTCTGATGCCGGCGGCTGCAACTATAGCGTCAGCCACCGCAGCCGCTCCAATTTTGGAGATATTCAGTCCACCTCTTGGTCGAATGACGATTTTGGTGTCTTCTTTGGGAAGAACCGCCATTCGGCCTGCCCTAATAGTCTTGGACTTCAGCGCTGTGCCGCTATGCTTGTCGCCACGGGACGCCGAAAGCGTTGCCGCGGCGTTAGGGCCACCTCCCCGCGATTTGGCGTTAACTCTTCTGGTGCCCGCGGTTTGCCATCCCTGGTCTTGAGTGACTTCCTCCGGGGAAATGTTTTCTCCCTCTACTCGATATTCCATCATGGTAACGGACGAGTGGCGCCGAGCCACCCCTGAGGCCGGCTGGGTGGCCTAGCTGAGCTAGGCCTAGGCCTTGTCTCCGAAGTGCTCGTTAGGTGAGACGCCGCCGACGGAGGCACATAAATGTCCGTAAAATGGTGAAAAATCACTCACTGTGGCAAAAGAGGGTGTCCGCGTGGTCCTTAGAACTTCGCGGAAAAGATTTGCACAAGTAAACATGGATACTCGACGACAAAATCCCATAGAAGATAGCTTATTTTTTATGATTTCGTTATTCTGTGGTGTCTGAACGATTACAAAACCATCACTGCGAGCAATGCGTAGGTTATCAGCGCAGAAAGCACTGCGTAGCCTGTGTGTCGTAACTTATGAACAGCGCAGTAACTGCAGAAGGACTGAAAGCCGGGCCAGTTGGTGATAACACCCGATTCGAACATATTTTATGACAGCGCACGATTATGCGGTTTGTCTCTTCTCCTCTTGTGCCCTCGTAGCCACGTGCTGTGTTAAAATATGTTCAAGAAACGCAATAACTTACGTATACACATCCTCGCCACTTCTCTCGCCTAAAATAAAAGGAACGGGTAAAACAATGGGTGAAAGTATAGCATGCCTGTGAGCGTGGTTTCTCCTGACCGCTTGGCACTCGGCTGCGTTTCGAGCCATCAAGTCTAGACTTTAGCCTAGATGGCGCCACCACTGGCGCATGCGCATTGCGAGCGAAGTATTGCACAGCGCCGAAACGCCTGAGTAGCATGAGTGAGACACGCCGTTTTCTGGCAGTTGTTGCGAACTTCGTTTGCCCTTCGCCTTCTTAGCTTTGTGTGCGCTAAGTGAAACCAGTGATGTCGCTGAGCAGCGTGAGCATGTGGGTTTTACTGCGTGGCAGCTGCAACAAAACTTTTTGTGAGTGTCGTTTTTTTTTTGATCACCAGACAACTCCACAGCAAGCGCAATTCATTGCGACCACAGCAAGCAACCACAGCCCAACAACTCATGACCAAATAATCAAGTTGGGTAAGTGGCTTTTGTTTTCCACCAAGAGTTGAAAGTGATAGCGATATTAGGTTTTTTGTGCGTACTTCTAGGACACATAGTGTACGAAATCTTTTCGAACTTGCTATGCACCGCTTACGTGGCCTTAAGGGTGGAGTAGCGTGTGTACCTTTCGTAGTGGGTGACTGCAGTTAAGCTATGTCATTATGATAATACCATGTTCCGACGCCCGACGGCATTATACGCGTGTATCGTGCACTATTACTGCAATATTTCAAGTTGCATTGAGTAGCATGCATAAAGGACACGTGTGTTGCTAAAGCATGAATGTTAGTTTTACGGCATTTACAATCATGGGACGTTGTTTTCACTGTATACAGTTTTATTCACAGAGGCAATGCTTTGTAATAAGACTCCCGCTTCCCACGCAGACGACCCGGACTCAATCTCGACTCAGACCCATATTTCTTTAATTTATTTTATTTGCATATTGCTCAGTTTTTCTGGCACGCAAAGAAGATTTTTCGCTCACAGCCAATGACGCCGCCGACGCTGAAGTTCTGCGAAACGAGCTCTTTAACGCTATCGCGTTAATACTTCTTTAATCGGCTCGTTTCCCACCTGTTAAGAGTGACCTCATTTACGAAGCTTGTTGTTAGGGCGCTTGTATTGGCTATATATGTGCATATGTGGATACTAACTTGTGCCCATATGCACATGGTATGTGCATATATATATATATATATATATATATATATATATATATATATCTGTGTGTGTGTGTGTGTGCACGCATATATATGTGTACATATGCACATATATACGTGCATACTAACACACACCCACAAGAGCGACGATGCGGACATGCAATCGCTGACCCACAACGGCTTTCAATGGCAGAATGAAACACAATATACAGGGAATTTCCATAATTGTGTGTAAAATCATTTAAAAATCGGCAAAAGGCGCAATTTGCTCGCTGTCTTCGCAGTTGCTTTTTTTTTCTGTGGCGGAGGAGAGTGGCCCCACCGCGTTGGTCTACTGGCTAAGGTACTTGGCTGCTGACCCGCCGATCGCGGGATCGAATCCCGGCTACGGCGGCTGCATTTCTGATGGAAGCGGAAATGTTGTAGGCCCGTGTGCTCAGATTTGGGTGCACGTTAAAGAACCCCAGGTGGTTGAACTTTCCGGAGCCCTCCACCACGGCGATAATCATATCGGGGTTTTGGAACGTTAAACCCACATATCGATGTCTTAGGAGAGTGGAATACATCATTTGTAACAATAATTAGTAAAGTTAAATTAACTCCTCATAATGAAGTTGGGAAGTTAAGCCAAATGGGAGAATTCAAGTCGTTTTTGCGAAGAACCCCTTGCCACTTTGAGATGGCGGAAAAGCTGCTTCTAGTAATAACTGTGAAATAATGAAACTCGCCGAAATCCTGCGGCGAAACCAAGTCCAACTGACAGAGCAGCGCGAAACACTGACGACTGCAATGAAGTCACTGTTCAAAACAGCAATTACAGTGGTGCAGTTCCGCTTTCGTTAACGAATGGGCGTCATGCGTACTGTAATTGCAAACGCAGCCCACACCCACAAAACGAAGTCGGTTCATGGTTGATATAACAAAGCTCCCTCCTTTCGGATGTCTCGGACGAATATGGCAGTCGCGCTCTTTCGCGTTTCGGTGTCGCAACAGATTTTAAGAGAATTCCACTAATTGGCAGTCACTACTAGATGCCACTTTTACAAAATTTCGAAGTAGCAGTGAGTTCTTCGCATGAAGGACTTCAATTCTCCTATTCGACTCGAATGCTTATTTTCCCTAATTAAATGGGTAATTCATTTATGTTTCCCTGTTACTGTTTCAAATGATGTCTTCAACCCTCTTGGGAGGCCCGCCGCTACAGAAAAAGCATCTGTGAAGACAGCGAGCAAATAGCGCCTTTCCTGAGTTTTCTTTAAATATTGGACACATTTCCTGAAACACCCTGTATATGCCCACAGTAAATTATTAAAAACCAACAGTTGCATAACAAAGTTCTACGACGCACAGTGCGCACAACGAAAAAAAAAACTGCCAGTAAAGGAAAAAAACCACGAAAAACTCACGATCTTTGACTTTTTAGATCTCAGACCGGATATCCACATCCCGAAGATTGAAATCTGCATCAATGGCGGCAAGAATGGGGTGGACTCTGCCTTGCTGCTTTCCATATTCCCCTTCTTCTTTCTCCTTTGCCGGGGGTAGTTAACCAGACCATTGTTGGTCTATCTCGCCTTGCTTTTGTTCCTTCCTCCTCGGCTGAGGGAGCCTATAGCGACTTGCTACTTCGGAGTAGCACTCCTGCGTGACTCACACCCTGTGACTCAGACTGCAGTTTGGAAATCTGCAAGTTGAGACGCACCCCTCACCTCTTTGCTTGGCGCACTGAACATTGAAAAGCATGAGTCATGCTGATATGACTTGCTTTGACGGCCACTGTAATTCAATGGAAGAAGCAAGGAAATCACAAAGGTATGACTCATAACTCAGTGCTTTGCTTAAGGATTCAAACAGCAAGGGTTACCCCTAGTTTTTTTATTTGAATGCTTTGGAGCTCTTGTCTCTATTTCTTCGGGACCACTGACCCTTTCCGCGTGTTTTTAGATAAAAATAAAGTACTGCTTAACGTGTGTGTAAAAGAAACGAATAAAATAGGTATTGTTTTACAGCGAAAGTTGCTCTTAAATCACGACAAAGGCCGCCTTTAACACCGTAGCTGTTAGCCGTCGCAGCTGGTATTTATTAAAGCAACGCCTCCTTTATTTCTTCCAATGCCAGTGCAAACGCGCGCTTGTCAATGGGAGCCGTCGGTCTGCCTTAGTTCAGGGAGTGGTCATGATGCGGCGCCACTTAAGGGGCAGGGCTGCTTGCGTCACACGGGCGTCCGAGCGCTTTCCGCCGGAGAAGCGATACACGTGTGTCCCTCTCCAATATTAAACGTCTGTCGGAATTGGTCCTTCGTGCTCCTTTTTTTGTGGCCTGAAAAAGTGCCGCTGCCACCTCACAGCACTCATCAGCACATGCATGCAAGTCACAGCGTGCAGCAGCGCTGTAATGACGCGTTCCCATTGGCTGCCCACATAGCGCTACCAACGATGACACGCTATCTCAAAACATCGTATCTCTGGCAGAGCCAGCCTGACCGCCAATATTGTGAACACGAGAAATTCAAGATGCCACCCGCCGTATCTGTACGCAGCTGAACAAAAATAACTTCATATAATTTCTGTCGTGAGGCGCTGCAGGGGGGGGGGGGGGGGTTCTCCTTACGTTCGCAAAACACACGCGAAGGCAAAGCGATGGGCGAGAGAACAGAATGGCTAGAGGAGAGGATGGTGAACTGCTGGATCTGGCGCATCTGGCTGGCATTGATCAAATAGAGAAGGCATCGCCAACAGTTATTGCGGGAAATAAAAAAAAAACAAATGCACTCTTTATGGAAGCTCAGTATAGTGCTATGGAGCCATACAAGCGTTGTTTTTTTTTTCATTTCTGGTGAGACACACACACACGTACAAGATAATTATATCACCATACGAAATAAACATGCACAACAAAAATGACACAGCACACGCTCTTTTCTCATTTGGCAAGTGCACGCAAAAAGACCACCCCCGCTCCCCTCCCCCCACTTGTTAGACCGGCCGTAGAATGCTCAACAAGAGATGAAATAATCCGCCCGTGTTAAACGAGCATCCAAAGACGCGATGGGGGAGGGGGGAAGCACCTGTGTTGGGGGGCAGCACCTGTGTTGTTGGTGGTACGAAGAAGAATGAGACGCCCGTATCTGAAGTTCATAAGGAACACGGCACCTGATAGTACGGGTGCGTTCGCCATGGATGTAGAAAAAAAAAAGAGGAGGCATGACTTCAGGTCACCAGCCTTTGCAAGCCAACGCGTTTTGAAGCCAACAGCGTCGTCCCAACGCGCGACCTTTTGCATAGAGACCACGCAAGCAAAGAGACTTCCTGAAAATTCTGTGTGTGGCGCCCGGTAGTTGTTATCCTAAACGCTCTTGTTCGGCGCAGACCCTACCACACGCTCTGACGTTTTGGCAACGTGTTCAGTTAACAAGGTGACGTCACATTATTGGTGCGACTCGTGTCACGTAACGCTCCCTCCTTTCTTTTTCCTTCCTCAAAAGTGGTCGTCGTCACTGGCTACCTACTTCTACTACGACAACTACAACTACTAATACTACATACATCGCGGATGCGCGACCCTTGGCATAAGGAGATTCTAAAAAACTTGGTAGCGTATCTGCGTGATTCACAGAAAATGCCGTCTAAAGAAGATAGTCTTTTGCCGGCCGTATTACAATCATCCTGGTCTCATCCGCACCATTAGAGAGCCCCTTGTTTATGTTGAACAACCCGCGTCTAGTTGGCATTGATAAAATCGACAAGGCGCTGCGTTAGATATGGATGCCATCTGGCAGTAATGTCGCAACTTCTGATACTATATTCACAACTTCTAAACTTAGTCTCCACGCTTCTGTTTGAGGTTCGCACGACATGATCATAGACATATTTAGTCGCGCGTCACAGCAGCCGTACGGACGAAGCCTGCCAGCCATTCGTAATGGGAGGCTGCATCCGTGCGGCTGCATGCTGTGGACGCGCAACTAATTCTGTCTTATACCCAGATGTTTACTTATTGAGAGAACTTGACTCCGGGCAGGTTAGTGGTAGCTACAAGCACTGAGTGAGTGTGAACTAGGGCAAGAAGAGGGTGCATTCGCTACTCTTATTCTTAGGAGAACTGAAAAGTGAACGCATACAGGTTGAAGGGTTCCCGCTTCAGAAAAAAACAAACAACAAAAAGGCAGTCTTTTGAAATTTCATTTTTCGGGGATCTGAAACTCCTACTTCGAACAGGGGCACATGCGTAGAGAATCGCTAGTTCGGCATCACTGTAGGGTCAGCCTCTATCACAGACTATTCACAACGCCTTCCAAGCATGAATGCAATACATTCATTGAAGAACACATATTTGCAACATGAGGCTTTAAGATGACAACGTATGAACAACCCAAACGTTCACGATGAGCCAAAGTGAAATCACTTGCGCAAGATACAAGGAGTTCGTGAGATTTCTTGTAACAGTCAAACTGACAAGATTTCATTGTCGTCCACCATCTCAATCATCCGACGTGTTGGCCGGCACTGCAGAGGGCGCTTCAAAATGTCGACCACTTCGATCGCGGCGCGTTCTTAGCGGTGGGAACTGTTGGGTTCGAAAGGACAGTCGTTATAATAGTGCCATTTCAGGAGTTTGAGCTTGTCCCGGTACTGGCAGCCGCGCTTTGCTTGTAAGCAGTATACGAGCTTCTCTTGAACGCGAGGCAGGTTGGCCGGCTTCCCGAGGAGATGGGTCTGGTCGAACGGTGTGTAGTCCACGGGGCATAGAACATGAAGACGGCACATGGCCGCGTTGCTTCCGTTTCGAAGATATTGTTCTTCGTGTTCCCAGGAGGCTTTATCACGGCAGCCGAAGCACACGATGTGAAAACATGGTAGTTGGGTGGCAAGACCAGGAACCCTCTTGCAAAAGACGCAGATTCGGCAGCTCTCCAACGGCTCCACGAATGTGAATTCACGCATGTCCAAGAAAGGGCAGCGAAATCCGCTGAGTACGGCGCGATGACCGGGCTGCACGGGACGCCCAGTTGACCGCAGGGCTTCATTCCGACTCGTTGAGGCGCACATTTCCATAACCGTTTCCTGGACTGCTTTTTTGAAGACGCAAAGAAGACAGTTGCGAGCTCTGATGACTCTTGACTGGTCGGCGTGGTCTGACTTGTCAGCCCTGGAAGAGTGCTTCTCGAATACGAACTGGCTCAGCAAGGCAGTGCCCGGGCAGCTGGGCGGTGTAGCGTGATCCACGACAAAAAGAAAAAGCACACCCTAGCTTCTCTGTGCTCGCGTTTTATATCCTCCGTCTTCCCAAGATTCCCTGCGAGGGAAGACAATGGAGTCCAGGACCCTCCAATAGGATTGTCGTCTTTCACTTCGCTCGACAACCAGGCAGTCCCAAGAAAGGGAGAAAGGCACGCACCAATCGTCTTACAGGGACCGGGCAGTACACACAGACACGGTGCCATGCTTCCTTAAAGGCGACAGAAATTAGGCGTCTTTTTCCTTCCTCCAACCACAACCACCACCACCACACACAAAGAGCACGGCACAGCTGGCACCGTGCGTTGACCGGCACAGCTGGGCAACATTTAAGGATGACTCACCGAGGACCCAAGTGCTGCTGGGCAGTCTGTGGTGCGCAGGAAAAGAACACTGGAAAGGCACTCCGGTTTCACTGGCACTCGATTCATTGTCAGGTAAATTCCGATGAGTCTAACAATGTACAGGGGACAGGCCTTTCTAGGCAGCCCAACAGCAAGTCATCCCTTTCCAGGTAATCCGTCAGCCATGCGGGCCCAGAGGTCTTGAGTCAAGCCGATTGACCTAAAGAATTCATTGTGCTGTTGCTTACTGAACCCACAGGAAGCGCGGCAATGTCAAAACTCTTCCACGAGTCCGAGCGGTGACGAGACACTGGGGGCTGATCACAACACCTATTATATGCTTGTCACTTTCATACGAGTTAGGGATGCCTTGTCTCCCTGTTTCTCAATCTCGGAATGTTTAGCTTATCTTTCTTTTCACATAGTTTGGTAGCCAACGAGGAGAACGTCGTTGGGAACTATATTTGAAAAACCACTCGACTCATTTTTCATTTCTGTTTTCCGTCCTTGAGGTAAAGATTTCGTGAGCTGACCATAAATCTAGCACCTATTTATGTTTGTATAGTACAAGCTGCGCCTGTTTGCTTTAACGCTACTCAAAGTATTCGGGAACGTTGCTGAAAACGTGGGTCTAATTGGTGGTTCTGGTAAGACATTAAATTGCTGTGCGATACTTTCTATCCTCGAAATCTTCATTTCAGAGTTTTAGGCCATTGCTGGACAACGAGGAAAAACCGGCATCCACAACAATGCGCGATCGTTCTAAATAATCGCAATTTGGTCTTTGTCTCCTTGCAATATTTAGGTTAATAACGAATACAAAACTTAAAATTGTAATGGAGTGAGGTTTTAACCCCTCAAAGCACAACCCTGAGTTCACAATTTCACGGCGTCGCATTTCGGTGGACGCGGTATGTTAAGGGCAGGTGTATACTGTGCTATTTCAAAGCATGGTTAAGAACCCCAGACGCTTGAACTTCCTGCGGCCCTCTACGGAGTCATATCATGTAATCATATCATAATCATATCAAGGTTGTTTGGCGGAAGAGCTCAGATAACAATATTGACTTGTCTGTAAATAAGTGCGTATACTAATCTACTTTGCTCGGAATAATTTGTCTGTAAAACTACGTGTTTTATCAGAATTTATATACCAGGCTGATCCTTGTAAAACGAAATGATCGACAAAAACTTCCTTTCTATATACACATATTTTTTTAAACTACGGTAACGCGCGCAGCTTCAAGCCACCCACTATGATGTAGTCGATTTGAACGTATATATGTGTAATTATTTCACAGTCCAGTTTAATTGACTCACGAAAACTTCCCGATACCGGTGGTGTCGGGAAGTTGAATCACGGAAAACCTTGAAATTTATTTATTTATTTATTTATTTATTCATTTCGCAAATACTGTTAGCCTTTCGGCTGTTACAGGGGTGGGACATACTAAGAATGACCAACATCGATACATTCAAATAATACAGCAATTTAAACAGCAACACTTGAACATGGAATTGTTACATGACATACATTGGAAACACCGGCATTGAGGCTAAATAAAAACAGTGCAGTCGTTGTAAGCATACCAATAAATTGCAATAAGTTAGCATAGTAGACCATGCTTACAGAAAAATTTTCAGCTCTTCCTCAAATTTTCCCAGTGAATCACAATGAACCAGGGGTAATGGCAAAGCATTCCACTGACGAATTGTTTTTGGAAAAAATGATTTCGCATATACATTGACACGCTGTTGTCGCACTTCATATGTGTAATCGTTTACACTTCTTAGGTTTCTTCCGCGGCGTGGCGTTAAGTATTTTGTTGTGTTTATGTTTAATTTATTTTTTGACAATAGAAACAAGAACTTCATCTTTGCCAATATCCTTCGTTCGGCCAAAGTGGGCAGTTGAAGAGAGCGTAGCATTTCTATTACTGACTCAGTCGAGGAGTACTTTGAAAGAATAAACCTGGCAGCTCGCCTTTGTACTTTTTCTAGCATAATAATGATCCGATTGCCGAGGGATGCCACACAATGCTGGCATATCCCAATGTTGGCCGAATATACGTAAGATATGCTGTTAGCTTAACGGGAGTCGTAGCGAGTATTAAATTTCTTCGCAAGTACCATAGTTTTCTCTCCGCCACCACAAAAATGTTTTCTAAATGGGTCCTTTAATTTAGATTACTGGATATTGCTGCACCTAAATATTTTATTTCGTTGACGGTAGACAGGCGGGTAAAACATAGAGTGTGATGGGAATGGAAGACACGCTTACTTTTGTTTGTGACGCGCAAAGAAACTGTTTTAGTTTGATTTATTTCCATTTTAGATTCAGTGCACCAATTACTGACAGCATGACAATTATCATCAGGCGCTTTTTGGTCAGCTTCACTGTGTAGGTATTTATATATTAGGCAGTCGTCTGCAAAAACTCACACTGTAGTACTTCTATCTATGCCGCATGAAATGTCATTTATGTAAGTTAAGAATAATATCGGTCCTAAAACTGAACCTTGCGGTACCCCTGAGGGAACGCCTAATGACTACGATTTTAAGCCGTTTATTTCTACATATTGTGTTCTGCCTGAGGAAAATGCAACGACACTTCCACCGATGACTACATCATTGGCAGCAGAGAGCTCTAAAATCGGTGATACCTAATAGCCACCGCAGGAAATGGAAACCGACGTTGTTTCGCGACAACGACGATTTTGTAAGAGTATCGTCAGCAATTAAGTTTCCCTCTCTGCACCTCTATCTCACAATTGCGCATTCGCCCTATCAATCAATCAATCAATCAATCAATTAAATAACCCTATTCTTACCCTAGGACATCTTTACGGCAAAAATAGGTGACTGGGAAAAACTTGTCAAATGACAGCTTTACCAAGTCCCAACCTCTGATCGACGGTGAAACGAAAAAAAAAAAATCTTGCTGTAGTAATAGATTATGATTTCAGATCCGCCCTTTAGATTACCATGGAACCTAATTCGTCAGGGCGAGACATTCCTTTACGCGGTGTTCGCCGCCACTGAATTTCGTCAGCGAGGACCACTCCTCGTGGTTGCCTCAAAGTTACGAGGAAAAGATAAAGTTGCGACATCTTCACAATAGCGATGCCAAGTCTCAAGGAACAGCGGAGCATGGCGGCATTGCTTGCTTGTTCCTTGATTTATGGTTTGCGCTCACCACAGGGTATCGGGCGTGAAACTGGAATTGAATGAAAAGGTATTTTTTTAATTTTTAAAAGGGATCAAGAAGAACCCCATTGTAATGGGGATAAACGAAAACTTTCTTGTTTCTACATACATTCTCTTCTTTTTCTTTCTCAGTTTGTCTACGTTTAACTTCCTGGTCCATTTTTTTTATTTTTCTCGGTCATGCTCTCTTTATTTTTCAATTTCTTTGTCTCTGTATTCTTCTTTTGGATCCTTCCATATTTTTGTGTTTTTATTTGTCACTGTTTTTTTTCTCTTTTTTCTATATCTGTCTCGTTACCTATTCCTATTTCTGTGTACTCGTTCTCTTGTCCATTCCAGGTACTGGAACCCACGCTGGACAAATTAGCGCACTTTCTCTGAGAGCCACGGAGACGACAAAGAAAGGGAAGAAGAGATCGTGTGCCTGCTGAATTCTTGCCCGATGTTGATGATAGTTTTTTTAAGACCGACAAAATTCCCTCCCGCGTAGATGCCTGATTTCGTTTTTACGTTGTAATAGGGCTTCCCAGTTCCGGAGGCGCATACACAACCTTACGAAAAAAAAAAACACGAGCTCTGCACGGAACGCGCAGCACAATCACAGCAAAACCTGGAAGCGCGGCTTTCATCAGGCTTCATTAAACAGTCTTTGGGTAATTCCACAAGCACACTTGGTGGTACCCACTGCACTATCAATCATCATAACTTTGGGGAGTAGGCCAGCAATCACTATGCTAACCTTCGTCTTTTTTTCGAGGAGCGTGGTATCCGCTACACACTTCTTAGGAATTTCGAGCAGTTTTTTATGCAGTGGCTAGTGATGATGAAGAATTATGCCTGAAGTGAGTATGCGCCACAGGTAATAGGTGACCAAGAACAAGTTTTCTGATAGGTTGGAGCATTGGAAGAGCCACTAGTTACGCAATTCGCATTCTGCGACCCCTGGTTGTTCCTATGATTTTCTAAAACGCCTTATTATTACTCACATTGACGCGTTTCCTTTCCCGACATCAAGCCTGCCTGAGGCCAGTCTAGAAAGAAGTTCCAACCACCGGCGTGGCTCAGTGATAGAATACTGGGCTGGAACGCACCGGACCCGGGTTCAGATCACATTGTGATGTTATTTACTGTTTTTTATTTTTTATAGTGGTTAAGGATACCGGCGGCGGTGGACAACTACGGCTCTGCACGTGACCTCTGTTGTGATCTCACAACAGCTTTCGCTGCAACAGGTAACTCGAAATCTGTGTCAGTTTCCTTCCCAGACAGCACGAGTGTTGTTTTCGGACCGCGTCACAAATCGCGGAAAGATGGTTCGTTGGATGAACATACAAAAGCTTCGCTTGTATACCAAATATATCCGTTCCTCTGATTCAAAATTGAGTACAAGATACATTGAACTTTTGACTCATTTCTGCGTCGTATACGATTAAATGCTGCATATGACACTCTTTTCTTGTGCCACGTTAAAATGAGAACGACCCCGCACTGCATCCGCTGGGATCATCCTGATGCGTCAGTTGAGCACATTATTATAAATTGTCTGCACTATCATTTTCAACGCCCTCAACTGAGTGATCGATTGAACCGTCTCGACAGACGACCCCTTAACATGGCCAAAGTGCTTTAACCGCCGCCACATCCTGATAATCACAAAGAGGCGCAGTGAGCGGTCTTCATGATTTTAATGTACGCAAGTTTAATTAACTCTTTATCTATTTGCTATTATTCCTTGCTTCCACACTGCTGAGTCTTTAATGGGCATATCTCATAGTCAACGCACATGCAATTGCGCAAAAAGACATCTGTATGAACTATATCCGCTGAGTGAAAGTGAAAGATGAATGAAAGTTTCCCTCGAGAGATATTACTTCTCCTCTGGAAAGAAGCTAGAGGCACATGCTATATAAATTATGCGACACTGTCTTCCGGAAAGAGCAGCCAGCCTGCGGCTTTTGTCGAAACGGTGACGTTGATACCTCTAAATAAACGCTATTGATGAACGCAGCGCTTCCAGAATACAATTCACCGATTTCCTCGGCCAGAAGATCGAATAAACGTTGGGTGTCTCGTGCACGGTTTCAACTCTTTCCCTGTAAGCTCATTCTCATATTGCTCGTTACGGTGGGTGCCAGCCATTGCGGAAATTTCTCGAAGCAATATAGAGAAATTTCTTCTCCATATTGCTTTGCCGTGCAGTATCACTGTCACTATAACTCCAGCAATTCATCTTCGTTAAGCGAACGCCCGGAACCCCAAAAACATGGATAGAAATCGGTATAACATTGCAGTAAACAGTTTAACAGACGTTGCTGGAGAATTCTTCTACATTAAGACAGAAGGGCTCGCACAATTTCTGTTCGTTGTTGGCAGCTCTTGCAGTGCTCGACGTGGATTCACCAGTGTTCCCTCCTTGTGGCACGTTTCCATCACCAACGACTAACGTCAATAGTCAGATATAACTTTTTTTTTTAGTAACGCCAGTGGTATATACGCCGGCGCAAGATATTGTTAAGATTTAATGAAATAAAAAGGGAGTGCATAGAGGCGAACCAGCCTCCATCGCGCTAAGTATACCAAATCGGTCCCTGTATTGGCACTTGTTCTTGCCATGATGAAGTACGTATACAGCCACGGCCACGTCTATGCAGGGCGCTCGAGCAGCTGGTTTTTTCTCTGCGGGCTGAAACCTTGAGGCAGTTTCGGGCTCTGAAGTGGTGTATCAAGAGCATGCACGGCATAGTTGTCAGGCTGACCACGACAGAGCCTGATACTACCCCAAGGGTTCGCCCCTCAGAGCAAAAACCGGCTGTTCGCGTGCTCTACACAGACGTGGCCGCGGCTGTACGTCACTGTTCTTAGAGGACGACACCATGCTTGCCAAACAAGAACGCAGGAAACTGAAGGTGTGAAATACATAGAGCATCTTTGTGATTTTTCAAGCACGTGTATTCCAAGTGCTTTTGGTAATGCGTCCAACAGTTATCGTTGTGTCTCCCTTCGCTCGACACACGGCTCCGAAGGCGTCGTCTTTCACCGTCGATAGTTTAGGGGCACACAGTACCCAAGAGTTTATTGTTACGAATCACGTAATCGCGTGCTTGACTGTGATTGCATTCATACCAGGGGCATCTGTGAAAATTCTTAGCCTATGAATTGAAATATTTTTGTCACCGTAAGATGCGGGCCATTAAAAAAAGCTTTGAATATTGAGTCGTTCGTTGAGCTGTACTGCTATTACTTATAAAACTATTGAGGCGAAATGCAATTGCGAAAATACTGAAAATAATATTTTAGTTCGGCTGTATTATGTTTCAAATCCAGGAAGTACGCGATTGGCACATGTTGTCATGAGGCTGTCTCTACAATCCTTGGCACCCTAGAATCGACTCAAGCCCGTAGCATCAAACGCGTTTATTTTCATGCGCTAGATGTATCGTCCTGTCTGTCCGAAAGAACGTATGTACAAATATGAAACTAAATAATTCACTTTGTCTTCTAGGGGAGGTCACGAAAGCGCGTCACTGACCCAGGGCTCTCATTAATTTCGTGGTGAGTGATTTGAATCTGTTGACGAAGTATGGTGCGGCTTTCAGAACGCACGGGAGCGCGAACAGCGGGAATCATACTTCACGAAGAAATTCATATCATTGACCTTCAAAATAACAACAGCCCACGGTGGCTGACGTGTCTTTGCAAAATCTCGTGGAAGACAGAAAGTGAATTATTTAGTTTATTTACATTTACATACGCTAATTTACACACAAAGGACAATCAATCTAGCGCTTGAAAATAATCGCAGTCGATGCTACAGAAGTGAGCCGGCACCTGTTAGTATTTCTAGTATATATATTTTTCTGTGTTTCATTTTTAAGCTCTTGTTTTTTCTATTTCTTAAAGAAACTTTATTTTTTATTTTGAGTGTTATCATGACCAATGTTTTCCTAAGGCTGGAGCGGGTCGTACATATGTATCTTCTTTTGTGTGCATGGCTCGGCGCCGTGGGCCAACCACCGAGTGATCGAACCACCCGAACTCCAACCACGTGTGAGGTGCGAAGAAGCGGACATTTTTTATTCTCCCCCCCCCCCCTTTTTTTTTAATCGCTTCGTTGGGCGGCCATTTTATCCACCTCTCGTGACAATACACGTGCAACCCGCCCGCTTGTGGCAACACTCCGTCTCCATTTTTTTTTCTCATTTTTTTCCTATCTTTCGAACATTCCATCAAAGAATAGTCACTGCTGCTTCCCTGGCAAGTTCGTTGTCCGAGATTTGTTTTCTGTTTTTCTGTTTTGTGTGTGTGTTTGTGGCCCCCAAACTGGTTGGCCGGCCCTTTATCTACGAGACGTGCCATTTTAAATGCTGGATCCCGAAACTGTTTGGAGAAAATAAATATTTGGTTTTGCTGTAGTGACTTTTCCCAGAGTATTTTATATGTGTACATTTGTTCACCCTCAGCTCGAATTAGCTTGTGCAGTTACGCTTATTTACCTATCATGCTGGTTTCAATGCAGAATAGAGCCGCTAGATTCATCTCCCAAAAACTACAATCACAGCGCAAGCGTAACACAAATAAAGGGAACTTATTACTTTTCCTTTTGAGCAGCCGTCGTGATAGAAACCTCCTTTCATTATTTCATAAACACGTACACAAATCAAGCCCATTACATATAACATTACTAAATCTCTGCATTCATATCAAAAGGGCTGAATAATCATCTTTCGTTCACACACATGTACGGTAAAACATACATTTTCAACTCATCTGCACACCCCCGTGTCATTCCCACGTGGAACAGCTTTCCAGATGAAATCGCAGGTGAACGCTATCTAGAAAAATTACGGCACCCTTTAATCACCCCTTTTCAGGATTAAAGGCTCGGCTTATTGATATCAAGATCTGCCCCTACGCGATTATTCATTGCTAGTTTCTCGCTTTTTTTTCTCTTATTTACAGTTTTTTAGGAGATTTATATGCTAACATGCCATTCAGTTCTGTAGTGTATTCTTGAGCGATGTTTTTTTTTTTGAAGAATGGAAAGTCTTTTCCCAAATTGTGTTTACTTTTTCTTGCTTGTTTTACGTCATTATCACAAAAATATACTCATCTGCTTTTCACTGCCGTTGTATTGCTATAAAAGTATTTTTTTCTTTTTTTCATCGGTATTGCTGTTGCGACTTGCATAATAATCGACCATTATTTTATGTTATTGTTTTTATGTAAGTTGTGCAAATTCGTGTATCTATACTTTTTATTCTCCCCTGACGCAATGCCCTGTTGGGTCTGTGAGGCATTTTGAATAAAAAAAATAAATGAATAAATAAATATATTTCAGCTATTGGCTGCCTCCGTCCATTATGAACAGGACTTCAGGTTATCTGATGAACGCGCATCAAAACACGCAGCTGACACGGCGTTCATCAGTCGCACATGAAGTGGCGCACAACGTGGAGATGAACGCACACAGCCGCCTTTCACCTGGAAGCGCTTGTGTAGCGGAGCGTGAGCGCGCGTCCTTCTACAGTATTTGGCGGGTTTCACACGTGTTGGTCTTTTCTCGGAAAAAGCAAACCTCCCCCCTTTCCCCTTTCTGCTACGGAACTTTAGAGTGCGCGCGTGCTGGCCAGATGCGTAGCAGCAACGTAGTGGCAATCGTGTCCACGAGTGAATCCCTTCCTGCTTTCGAGTTTTTCATTCCTAGCTGGTTTCGAATTTGGTAGTTTGGGAAAAAGATACTATGTACACATGAGCAGGTGTCTTAACCCCCACGAAAAACGTTGACCATAGACAACGAGTTCCGAAGTTCTCTTTATAAACCATGCCCTTGCTTTATTTAGCTTCTCTCTGTACGCCAGGACGGCTGCGTGCAATAAGGGGTCACATTCCAAGATTAAACGAAAAAAAAAACATTTGTGAAGATCAGCAATCTTATTGGAATGCGGAAGGAAGAACCGAGAAAAAAAATACTTGTCCAAGAAAGACAAGTCGTGATAAGAAAATATCTTAAAGAAACATGTTTGCAAGATGCGCTTACTATTTCTCAAAGGACTAATTGTCGCTATAAACATCTCGTTTTGATCAGTTTGTCTGGAGCCTTGTCACATCAGCCTACTCATTTCAAATGAGTTCGGCTCAATTTTGTTCCATCGCCATGAAAGAACCAGTAACGAAGACTTATTTTTAACTAAACACCAACCCGTGGACACTTAAAGCCTTTACACGCGCTGTCGACGCAGCCACGTTCCACGTGTCGGGACACCTTCTGCACGCAAGCAGGCTGAATGCACTACAGGTCCCTAATTAAGTCACCAGATTTATTCTTTTTACCTAAGCACCGACCACGGCTTCTTTTTACAGCCTTCTGACACACGCATCTGGCGTCTGCCATCATGTTTTTATAGCAGGGCGATTTTAGCGCCAAAAAAGATTTACACATGTGAGAAACTGAGAAGAGATGGGCAATACTAACAACTGATTTATTGCAAAGGTACCAATGATATATAAGCAGAGTGATGCGCAGTCGCAGTGAGCACATATCACGGCAACCCCACTTATTAGGCTACTGGCGTGTACGTTATATGGAAAAGCTAGTTTCATTTTTGGTTGTCGCCTTTTTCTGATTGCGCAGAGCAGATGCCCAACAAGTGTAACGCGATTGCCTAAATGTGCTCTGTTCATAAAATATCTGGGTTAGGTGCTTGTGAGCGAAGCTTCATTTCGCCCGCGATGGAAGAATTCAAAAACATCAAAGAAATGAAATAGATAATAAAAAAACTTTTGTCGGAGTGACGATGAAACCCACGCTTTCTTTGTGGCAAGCAGGCCTTCTACCACAGAGCTACGCTGTTTCTTCAGTTTTCATAAAAGAAAAGTAAACAGTATTTAAATTCGTAGTGCGCTAGTGTGCAAACTAGAATTTGATCAGAAGAAGACAATGACGCACCAAGCACGAGATGGTTGCACCTGTTCTTGTTAATTTCTTCCCTTTATATCAACCGCCAATTTATCGGCCAATCCCTTTAGTGTGCATAAGCCAAATGTAAAGGGTAAACCAAGGAAGAAAGTCCTGTCAGCATAAATGGCTTCCGACCAAATATATAGTTTGCTTTCTCACACCGCAGTCTGCATGTTTTCACAAATGTGATGTTGTAAAAGGAGCCTCTTTAGTGCCTGTAATATTTCTTGGCAGAGGTGCATACTCGCGCTGGTTGTCAAAAGAGGGGGATCTTTAAAGAGCAGTTCATTGTAAAGTCTCAGAACAATTTAATCATCATCAGCTGCAGAAGCATCAGCAAAGTGATCAGCCGCGTAGGTTCCGCTGTTGCCTTGAAGATGCGTAGTGGGCCCTTCAATATTTGGCCAAATGAAGAAATAAGGCGTACTCTTAACTGTACTTGCAGTAGACATTTAAGGATAGTTGAAGCGCCAATGTTACGGGCACAGTCGTTTGTGTTCTCACTGCATGGTTGATGCACTTAACGAGAACGTAAGCCAGGTTAACTGTTGAGAAGGCGATGTGCATGGGGCCTTGTTACGCTACCGGTGTTCTACACTGGGAAGCGAAGCTCAATCGTCCTCGAAGTTTTTGCTTTTCATTTCTGGGAGCACACCACACTGTGTTTTAATCCATTTTCTTCCGAACTAATGAAACTCTGAATCAAATAATGCAACTTGACGGGGTCTTCAGCGTTATGTCTTCTCGGCATTTTGTTTTTAGTCGTTACAATTTCGAGTGTTTTCACAATAGACCTTTTAATGATTCGGCTTCTTAATTATCGGCACTTTCGTAGGCAATCAAAATGCGATAATTTGAAATGACCGATTTCCGAAATGCTGAAATTTAAAACACCAAAAAATCAAAAAGTCGAAAGTAGGAAAAGCCGAAGTTGGAAATGCCGTAAAAATAAAGTGGGGAAACATTGAAATGTCAAAACGACAAAATGGCTGCCTAACCTGTATTGGAACAAAAAGCATTTTGCCAGAATAAAGGCTTGGCCAGATTTATACAGTGTTCATAGGCTTTTGCACTTTTTTCAACAGCCATGTTTTCTTTGCATGAGGTTGGGGCCTTAAAAAACAATATATACATTACTGCGTATGACATCGAATAGAAGAGCGAATACTTGTATAGATGGCATGCAGTGATGTCACTGAAATTTAAATGTTGGGCACCGCATGACACACACAACATTTGTGACGTCATGTGTTAATGCTATCATTATTGTTTTTTTCAAGTTTTTGTTATTGACATAACCGATTAAAAGGAGTTTGTGGGCGAGCTGGAGTTCGTCATCAGGAAAACTTAGACAGCGCGGAAATAGACACGAAAGGACGCTTGCCTATGTCAGCTATCTTTTCATACATTTTTGTTTATTCCAGTGCTGTGGAAAGTTTTTTTTTGTTATTATCGAGAGGCCAACAAAACGCAGGCCGCATCGTTATCACGTTCGTGCAGGTTTAACGCGCCGCGATTAGGCAGCCTTTACACGTCATCGAGGGTGCCATGTTGCTGAACGAGTACGTTCTGAAGCTGCGACCATGACGTTACGTGCAAGCTATCTACATTGCATTTAATATAAACAAGTTGTAATAAAACTTGAAACGTTCATATCGTACTGGTTGCCCAGAGAAGCTGCAAAACGATGTTCACCAATAAAACGTTTTCTTATGATAGTTCGTACATGGCTACTGAAGTGAAAAAAGATGTGTACGATTAGGAAGAAACAAAAACTAAGCACCAGACAGAAAGGGCATCACTTGCAACTAACCTTATTCTCTGAACCGTCAGTCACAAATATAACCGTAGAAGCCATCTATAACTGTAGAAACCGCTCATCGCCTCAACTGGTCGTCGGAAAACACGCGATAAGATCACAAAAAATGGAATAACGAAAGGCCACTAAACGAAAAAAGGTTCAAAGAAATGGAATTCCCCACCATGCCAAGCAACGAATATCACTATAACACGCTTATCTACCTTCTTTTTAATGTAGTGTATTTCGTGATTTCGCGCACTAAGACATCATTACTCACATTTATGTACCCAATAAGTGTTAGGTACGACGACAAGAATGTGTATCCGCCACTCCTATTCTAGGAGAACTGAAAAATGAACAAATACAAGCTGAATGATTCCGGATTCCAACAAAAAAAAAATGTAAGGTAGTCTTATGAAATATTCAATTTATTGGTCTTAAACTCCTACTTCGGACAGGGACACATGCGAAGAGAATCGCTAGTTGGGCATCACTGTAGCGTCAGCCTCTATCACAGCCTATTCACAACACCGTCCAAGCTTAAATACAACACATGCAAAAGCACATATTTGCAATGTAAGACTTTAACATGATAATGTATAAAAACAATGTTCGTGATGAGCAAACGTGAAGCCAATTGCGCAAAATACAAGGAGTTTGCGCGATTTCTTATAACAGTCAAACTGACTAGATTTCATTGTCGTCCACCATCTCAATCATCCGACGTGTTGGCCGGCACTGCAGAGGGTGCCTCAAATTGTCGACCACTTCAATCTCAGCGCTGCCTTAGCGGTGGGAACTGTTAGGTCCGAAGGGACAATCGTTATAATAGTGCCATTTCAGGTGTTTGAGCTTGTCCCGGTACTGGCAGCCGCGCTTTGCTTGTAAGCAGTATACGAGCTTCTCTTGAACGCGAGGCAGGTTGGCCGGCTTCCCGAGGAGATGGGTCTGGTCGAACGGTGTGTAGTCCACGGGGCATAGAGCATGATGACGGCACATGGCCGCGTTGCTTCCGATTCGAAGATATTGTTCTTCGTGTTCCCAGAAGGCTTTATCACGGCAGCCGTAGCACACAATGTGAAAACATGGTAGTTGGGTGGCAAGACCAGGAACCCTCCTGCAGAAGACGCAGATTCGGCCGCTCTCCATCGGCTCAACGAATGTGAATCCACGCATGTCCAAGAAAAGGCAGCGAAATCCGCTGAGTACGGCGCGATGACCGGGCTGCACGGGACGCTCAGTTGACCGCAGGGCTTCATTTCGACTCGTTGAGGAGCACATTTCCATGAGCGTTGACTGGACTGCCTTTTCGAAGACGGAAAGAAGACAGTTGCAAGCTCTGATGACCCTTGACTGGTCGGCGTGGTCTGACTTGTCAGCCCTGGAAGAGTGCTTCTCGAATACGAACTGGCTCAGCAAGGCGGTGCCCAAGCAGCTAGGCGGTGTAGCGTGATCCACTGTCGTGGATCACGCTACAGTGGGTCTGGCAGCACGCTAACGATGGCGCGTGCTAACGTTCCTCGCTTCTTCCTGGTGCAGTTTCTCGGACTCTGGAGTTTGCAGCTACTGGAGTATTCCGGCCCCCGTACCCCGTTCCCACCATCTGCTGTCAGGCCATGGCCGGACGGGACGGCTCTGCTGCCCGAGGATCATGCGGTGGGACTGTTCTGGTCCTCAAATCAACCTGTCTTCGGAGCATCCCGGTCTGCGCACTTCGTGCCCGGCCGTCGACCGTATCAACAAGCATCGTCGCTTTCAGTCGGCCATTTGAACACCGGAACCTCCCCTGCACATTTCACGCATGCGTGGGATTTGGTTAAAAAGCAAGCTCAGAGCAACACTCCTTTCAGTGGGTCCGGCAGCACGCTAACGATGGCCCGTGCTAACGTTTCTCACTTCTTCCTGGTGCAGGTAATGAACTCTTATTACCTTTACGCAAAACCAACTAGTCACCGAGCACTCCTGGTGCTGCCGGGCCCACGGCGTTTTTGTTCTATTGTGAGTGATTGTTCTCATATGTTACTAAGCCTTGTCTTGCTAGCTGGTGATGTTGAATCTAATCCCGGCCCCGACAAAGAAATTCTGAAAGTTTTGTATGAACTGCAGTCCAGGCAGACGGTGATGCTGGCGCAGCTGAAGTCGATCGAAAAGAAATTGGCTGATCATGATAACACTTTCAGTGAAATGAAAGGACGGCTCGACAAAATCGAGGCATCTTGTGCTAGTATCGACGACATGGAGGCTGAATTAGTTAAAGTGAATGAGACATGTACCAAAAATACGGCACAGATAAATGCACTGTCTACCCGGATGAATGAGGCTGAAAATAAATCTAGAAGAAATAACCTTGTTTTCTATGGCATAGAAGATAAACCTGAGGAAACATGGCTTGATTCCGAAAAAATTGTCATCGAGCATTGTAAACAAATCCTAGACATACAGGTAGAACCGCGCGATATCGAGCGTGCACACCGCATCGGGTCTTACCAAACTGGGAAACGCAGGCCTATAATCGTGAGATTCGCTCACTTCAAAGATAAAGAGCGCATCTTGTCTTCGGGGCGCAAATTCAAAGATACAGACTATGCCGTCGCGCAAGACCTCTCCCCCAGCACGCGCCTTGCCCATAAACGCCTCTTCGAGTTTGGAAGGGCCCAGAACATGCGATACAGGTTACGTCATGAAAAGCTTATCACGAATCATAAAACCTACTATTACGACCACATTACTAATAGGGTAGTTGAAGAAAGCCAATAGCCATCATTGAGATCTCGAAATAAACCTTCACAGAATCAGCCCCTCTCATTTTTACTGGCTAAAACTCGTAGTGTAATCCCCTAACGCGATGCACTGTGCAGCTTAATAGGCTCATCTTCATGCGATGTCTTACTATTAACAGAAACGTGGCTTAACACATCCGTCGATAATTCCGAGATTTTCCCCTTTCTTTCGCACTTTGACATATTCCGGAAAGATAGAGCCGATTACTCGCGCGGTGGCGGTGTATTATCGCCACTAACCGGAATCTGCATTGTTCACTTGTAAACCTTCCTTCACCATTGGAAATGGTTTGGTTTCGATGCACAGCCACACACCCGCACATCCTCATTGGTGTCTGCTATCGGCCGCCTAATTCCGACAGTTCATTTAGGCCTTTATTTCACGAAGGTCTGAATACATTATTAAACAAGTACCCTAATAGCCCTGTCCTTTTGTTCGGCGATTTTAATTTTCCCTCCATTGACTGGTCTGATCCCCCTTCTTCACTATCTAACAGCAGCTCGGCAAGCGATTTCCTAAACACATGCATAACATTCGGCTTAATGCAGCTCGTCACTGATCCCACGCGCATCACCGATCACTCGTCCGACGTTTTGGACCTTGTGTTAACAACGCATCCTGATAACTTCACGCCTATCACCCTTTTGCGCGGCTTGAGTGATCATCTAACAGTGCATGCCTCGTTTTATTGCAACGTACTAAAGAAACAAAAAAATCGAAAAACACTTACCCTCTACGATAAAGGAGACTACGTTAGCATAAACCGAGAATTAACAGAATACTTTGACACTTTTTCCGCTAATTTTCCGCTAAATTTTCTCGAGTCGAATTGGTTGCTTTTCAAAGCAGAGATGCATCGTCTTATACGTATTTATATTCCTACCGTCACATTAACAGAGACAATGAATTCCTCATGGTTGAATGTATCCCTCAAACGACTAAATAATAAGAAAAAAACGCCTATTTAGAGCTGCCAAACGAGATAACTGTGCTTCCACATGACAGAATTATTACGCAGCGGAGAAAGAATATTATAAACTAACCATCGAAACTAAGCACAAGTTCTATTCTAACACCCTACCAGCTATGCTGCAAAATAACCCGAAGCGATTTTGGAAAACAATTAATCCCTCTCAATGTAGTGAGATTTCACTTAATAATAGCTTTGGCCTTCCTATTCCTGAGAATGAAATTGCTGCTTCTCTTAACACAGTATTTAGTTCTGTTTTTACTAATGAGCCACCCGACAGTTTACCCGATCTTCCATTTTCCGCATATCCGCTGATGAACAACATCACATTTAATTCATGCGGCGTAGTCAAAGTCATTGAATAACTCATCATCCACGGCAGTAGACGGCATCAATGCTAAAGTGCTAAAAAATACTAAACATGTGTGTAGCCTGTTTTTATCGCTCATATTTCAGGAATCACTCGACAGCGGTTCAGTTCCACATGACTGGCAGGTGGGCAAGGTCATCCCAGTCTTCAAGAAAGGAAGCCGAGCATCACCCAGTAACTACCGTCCGATTTCTATAACAAGCGTCTCTTGTAAAGTAATGGAGCATATCATATACTCGCATACTGCTAACTTCTTAACATGTGTAAATTTCTTTCACTCAAGTCAGCATGGTTTTCGCAAACATTACTCCTGTGACACTCAACTTGCTCTTTTTCTGCATGATTTACACTTAAACTTAGACCGTAACATTTCGACTGAAACAATATTCTTAGACTTCGAAAAGGCATTCGACAAGGTCCCCCATGGTCGTCTTTTATTAAAATTATCCCGTCTTAACATCAACCCCGGTGTTTTAAACTGGATACGAGGATTTTTAACCAACCGTCAGAAATTTGTTTATGCTAACTCACGCCCTTCATCTCTAACACCCGTTCTTTCAGGCGTACCGCAAGGTACCGTACTTGGTCCCCTCCTGTTCTTGATATACATTAATGACCTCCCCTGTAATATTTCTTCTCACATCCGTCTATTCGCAGATGATTGTGTTGTTTACCGCGCAATTATTAACCCCTCTGATCATTCCCTACTACAATGTGACCTCACCGGCATACAGAACTGGTGTAACACTTGGCTCATGTCCTTGAATGTAACTAAAACTGTGTTAATGTCTATTCACCGTCGTCAACATCACGTTGTTTATAACTACAGCATCAATAACAACCAGATTACTACAGTCGATTCATTTAAATATCTTGGTGTGTACATCTCGCGTGACCTAACTTGGACCTGTCATATTAACCAAATAATCAATTCTGCTAATTGTACTCTAGGGTATATACGCCGTAAACTTTCGCTCGCTCCTCCTTCTATTAAAAAAGTTGCCTTCGAAACCTTTGTCCGGCCAAAGCTAGAATATGCTAACGCGATTTTTGACCCTCACCACAATAACCTCACTTACGCCCTCGAATCTGTCCAGAACCGTGCGGCACGGTTTATACTGTCTAACTATTCTTACACATCAAGCATCTCGGCACTAAAAGCAGAGATTAACTTATCCGATCTGGCTAAGCACCGCAAAATCGCCCGTCTTAACCTTTATCATAAATTCTTCCATTCTATGCCTTTAGATAACCCATACATCAGAAGAGCCCACCGCATTTCCCGCAACAGTCACTGTAACGCAGTATATCCACCACAAGCCCATACTGTGACCTTTCATCAATCGTTTTTCCTGCGCACAGCCCAAGACTGAAATGACCTGCCCACCGAAGTCACCACCATCATCGACACCCAAGCATTTAAATGGCTCATCGAAACTATCCCATCATAACTACCATTATATTGTTAGCCTTTGTAATACCCACTACCTCATGTAATATCCCAACCGGGACCTTTGAGGTAATAAAATGAATGAATGAAAAAGAAAAGCACATCCTAGCGTCTCTGCGCTCGTGTTTTATACGCTCCGTCTTCCCAAGATTCTCTGCAAGAGAATACAATGGAGTCCAGAACCCTCCAATAGGATTGTCGTCTTTCCCTTAGCTCGAGAACCAACCTCTTTTACTGCGCTAAGGAAGAGGCAGTCGCGAACCCTTCCCAAGAAAGGGGGAATTAAAGTGCCAACCACTGGCACGCGTATGCTCGCGTCTACGCGTCAAGAGCGTCAAATGCGCCTCTCGGCGTCGGCGTCGGAGGGGCATACGCGAGGAATCAAGCCGGGCTTGATATTTTTGCCACGCGTACGCTACGTCACCAAGCGTACAGCGCGCCAACCAACCAGGGACTGCGTGCCAACCAACCAGAGGCCGCAATGATTCCGAATGCTGTGCCTAATGGCCGCCGCTTCGAAGGCACAGCCGAGTGCTGAAAGCAAGCATGGAAACTACTCCAAACGTTCCTGAATGACCGCTTCGTAATCTAGAACGAGAACGAAACGACGAACGACTGCGAGTGCAACCAGCTTGACGTGGTTTCCTGCTGAGTTCGAGCGACGCCGACAAATCCAGCGAATGCCGGCCGGCTATGCTTGCGGTGGTCCCGAGGGCGATCGTCGGCCGAGCGAGAACATCGGACAGATTACCTGAGCATGTCGGAGTTCTTGTGCTTTAATCTGTGATTTTCTGAGCTAAAAACGAATGTAAACAAACTCCAGAGGTTCGGAGCTTTCAGCGTGAGGCCTCGCCTACCGTGGAGGCAATTCAGACCGGTGTCATCTGCATCCAGTGTAGGCCTCTACCGTCAAGTTCGTATTCACCAGCACATGCGAGGAACATCGGCTGAAAAAACTCTACGGTAGTTTCCGTCGCAACATAAACACCATATACGACGCCCGAAACATCGCGTAGTTCATACGTAGGAGTTTGTATCTGCAATCTGTTTGTTTTCAACATCGGTATTCATCATCGCTGAAAGCGAACCTCGCACTAGCCAACACATTTCGGTGATGTGAAAACGTACGTACTTATAGAAGTGTATTCGCGAATTGTATGACGCTGAAACATCTGTTGGCTTCGGTGCAAATCGTTTTCGTGTGTTGCCAAGCTAATAACAAGCGTGCGCTGGTTGGTAGCAGTGTGAGGTGACATCGTGTCGGGTACCACAAACGCTGAAACATTCAGCTGTAAGCGGTCTCATTTTCATTCACGTACAAGACAAACTCGAGCGTGCGTTGCTGTGGTGACTGAAAAAGAAAGTTGCATGATTAAGTGCTGCTGGTATTGCCAGCTATTTCACTTCTCGCTTCTGCTGCTTCTCTGCCATAATCTGTAGCACATACGTTGTTTGTAGGCATTCTAACACACACATTCTTAATTTATAGTTCATTCTGATATTCCTAGCTATAGGCATACGATGGCGCTTCTCCGTCGTTTTACAGTTTAATATAATATAACGCGCATTTTGTTTACAGCTTGACAGTGAAAACCTTCTGAGAAGCACCTAGTTTTGAATTCAGCTGCACAATGACACGATTGTTGGAAGAGATCACCACATGTATGCACAGAATGAATGAAGGTGCACTAGTATGGTACTGTGCTTTGTATAGAAGAAATCCAAAAGTACCTCATGTGACTTATGAGACCTTTCAGAACTGTGCATGTATTTATCTGTTCCTCCAAACTGTAATGAGCTGAAGATATTTTTCGATGGTTTTGAACATTGAATATTTGTATGTGTTTCCAAGGAGTGCATCATTTGTGTTCAGCTTCTCAATATATGCATTAGGTTGGATTATCTATATGCATGCACTTAAGCATATCCAATTTAGCTGTGTCGGAAAACTTGCCGAAATTTCTGTACGGTGCTCTGGTGCAATCCTATGATCGGTATCTGTCCCATCAAAAATTTAGGGCATGTTTTATTGCATTATAAGGTATTTTGACAATTGACAACATGTGAAAGCCACAGTGCTTGGCTGTAATCTCAAAACCATTGTCTGTCTCATCAAGAAGTGTCAGATGCATTTTGTAGGTGTTAAAGGATATTTAAACTACCAGCAAAGTGCTGAAGCCTTCAACACAGCACTTATCCACAATCACCATCCAGCTTAGAAGTCATTTGTAGTGCTTTCTAACACGTTCAATTAATGTTATCAAACACAGGATTAATCTACTTGGTTTGATTCCTAATACCAGTGTGTCTGACTTTTTGGAGGCACTTGCATTTTAATAATGTTCTATTTCTCTGATTTCTTACCCGGGTGCACTCAAGGGTGGTGATATTTGTTTACCTTGGCACACTTATTGTGATATTACTGTTTAAATCCTTTCATTTTGTATATATGTATGCAACATTTGTAGTAGCCTCACATTGGGCTGCCGTATTTGAAAATAAATAAATACACCATCCTAAAGCGTTCCACGCTGTGCTCGGTTCCAATATGATCACTAATACCTGTTGCATCATGATGTGTCGGGTTTGTTTTATTGCATTGGAGAACATTTTGGCTGCCTTCCATGAAGGGTTCAGTTCCAGTATTATGACCGATATCTGTGACTTCATGAAGAGTTAGGAGCGGTTTGTCATTTTAGAGAATACTTTAACTACAGACAACGTCCAGAAGTCTTCCATACAGGGCTCAGTTGCAGTCCTATGGCCAATATGTCTTATCAAGAAAGTTTCAAGTACAGTTAGTTGTATTAGAGCATAATTTGACTACAAAAAGTGCTCAGAGACATTCTACGTAGTGCTTGGTTCCATTTTTATGACTAGTATCTGTTGTATCATTAAGAGCCAGATGCGGTTTCTTGTATTAGAGGATATTTCCATTACGCTTATCATTCGAAAGCCCTCCGCGCCGGGCACAACTACAGCCCCATGACCTAAATCGGTCACATAATGAAGAGTAGTGTGTGGGTTATTGCATCGGAGAACATTTCGGCTGAAGACAACGTTCAAAATCCTTCTATACAGGGTTCAGTTCCAATATTGTGACCAATATCTGTGACTTCATAAACAGTTGGGTGTTTTTTGTCTTTTCAGAGAATACTTCCACTGAAGACAACGCCCAGAAGTCTTGTATTAAGGCTTCCATTCTAATATTATGACCGATATCTGTGACTTAATAAACAGTTGGGTGTCATTTGCCATTTCAGAGAATACTTTGACAAAAAAAAACGTTCAGAAGTCTTGCATTAAGGTTTCAGTTCTAATAATATGACTCATATCTGTGACTTCATGAACAGTTGGGTGTCGTATGTCGTTTGAGATAATACTTTGACTAAAGACAACGTCCAGAAGTCTTGCATTAAGCTTTCAGTTCTAATGTTATGACCGATATCTGTGACTTCATGAACAGTTGGGTGTCGTTTGTCATTTTAGAGAATACTTTGACTAAAGACAATGTCCAGAAGTCTTGCATTAAGCTTTCAGTTCTAATATTATGACCGATATCTGTGACTTCATGAACAGTTGTGTGTCGTTTGTCAATTTAGAGAATGCTTTGACTAAAGAAAACAGTCAAACGTCTTGCATTAAGCTTTCAGTTCTAATATTATGACCGACCGATATCTGTGACTTCAGGAACAGTTGGGTGTCGTTTGTCATTTTAGAGAATACTTTGACTAAGGACAATGTCTTGAAGTCTTGCATTAAGGTTTCAGTTCTAATATTATGACCGATATCTGTGACTTCATGAAAAGTTGGATGTCGTTTGTCGTTTTAGAGAATACTTTCACTAAAGACAACGTCCATAAGTCTTGCAGTATTCAGTTCTATTATTATGACCAATATCTGTGACTTCATGAACAGTTGGGTGTCGTTTTTCATTTGAGATAATGCTTTGACTAAAGACTACGTCCAGAAGTCTTGCATAAAGGTTTCAGTTGTAATATTATGACCGATATCTGTGACTTCATGAACAGTTGTGTGTCGTTTGTCATTTTAGAGAATACTTTGACTAAAGAAAACGTTCAGAAGTCTTGCATTAAGGTTTCAGTTTTAATAATATGACCGATATCTGTGACTTCATGAACAGTTGGGTGTCGTTTGTCGTTTGAGATAACACTTTGACTTAAGACAACGTCCAGAAGTCTTGCATTAAGGTTTCAGTTCTATAAATATGACCGATATCTGTGACTTCATGAAGAGTTGTGTGTCATTTGTCATTTTTGAGAATACTTTGACTAAAGAAAACAGTCAAAAGTTATGCATTAGGCTTTCAGTTCTAATATTTTAACCGATATCTGTGACTTCATGAACAGTTGGTTCTCGTTTGTCGTTTAGATAATACTTTGACTGAAGACTACGTCCAGAAGTCTTGCATTAAGGATTCAGTTCTAATATTATGACCGATATCTGTGACTTCAGGAACAGTTGGGTGTCGTTTGTCGTTTGAGATAATACTTTGACTGAAGACTACGTCCAGAATTCTTGCATTAAGGTTTCAGTTCTAATATTATTACCGATATCTGTTACTTCATGATCAGTTGGGTGTCGTTTGTCATTTCAGAAAATATGTTGACTAAAGACAACGTCCAGAAGTCTTGCATTAAGGTTTCAGTTCTATTATTATGACCGATATCTCTCACTTCATGAACAGTTGGGTGTCGTTTGTCCTTTGAGATAATACTTTGACTAAAGACAACGTCCAGAAGTCTTGCATTAAGGTTTCAGTTCTAATATTAAGACTGATATCTGTGACTTCATGAACAGTTGTGTTTCGTTTGTCAT
This sequence comes from Rhipicephalus microplus, assembly GCF_043290135.1. Taxonomy (NCBI): domain Eukaryota; kingdom Metazoa; phylum Arthropoda; class Arachnida; order Ixodida; family Ixodidae; genus Rhipicephalus; species Rhipicephalus microplus. The sequence continues at coordinate 146,890,270 of NC_134705.1, forward strand.
TTTAGAGAATACTTTGACTAAAGACAATGTCCAGAAGTCTTGCATTAAGGTTTCAGTTCTAATATTATCACCGATATCTGTACTACATGAACAGTTGGGTGTCGTTTTTTGTTTGAGATAATACTTTGACTAAAGACAACGTCCAGAAGTCTTGCATAAAGGTTTCAGTTCTAATATTATGACCGATATCGATGACTTCATGAACAGTTGGGTGTTGTTTGTCATTTTGGAGAATACTTTGACTAAAGACAATGTCCAGAAGTTTTGCATTATGGTTTCAGTTCTAATATATGACCGATATCTGTACTTCATGAACAGTTGGGTGTCGTTTGTCGTTTGAAATAATACTTTGACTAAAGACAACGTCCCGAAGTCTTGCATTAACGTTTCAGTTATACTATTATGACCGATATCTGTAACCATTGGCACATACCCGAAATAGGTACAACAGTTGACCTCCAAGGTGGTGCTAGTGAGAGATTTCTTCTGTGCATTGTTTAACAATAAAAGATAGTGCTCCATGTACATGCCAATGGCTGCTAATGGGGAATGAGAGACAGGAGCATTCGGCTTTTAGTCAACGCGCACGCTGCGATCCCCATTAGCAGCCATTGGCTTGTACATTGAGCACTATCGGACAAGAAAGGGTTGCTACATTATACTCGCTGGGTAGTTTTAGAAAGGTTTAGCGAGCGTTGAGCCGCAGGGCCATGAATACAATGAACTAGTCTATACCATGAATGAATTGGAGGTGGTTAAAGGGGGGAAGCATACACGAAGCGCAAGCCGTAAGAAATTAAAAGCTGAATTTTTCTGTCTCTCATTTCACATTAGCAGCCACTGGTATGTACATTGAGCACTATCTGACAGGAAGAGGTTGCCACGTTATACTCGCTGGGCGTAACCTCCTTGGTTTTAGAAAGGTTTAGCGAGCATTGGGCCGCAGTGCCATGAATACAGTGAACTAGTATATACCATGAACTCAAGGTGGTTGAAAATGGGAAGTAGCCCCGAAGCGCAAGCCGTAAGAAAGTGTGCGTGGGCCACCTCTCGTTCAGTCCTTGGAATGTCCACTGAATGGCGGTGCTTCTATATTGGGAATATATGATAAAAAGATGCGAGATGGTGGGACTTGGAGGGTTGAATAGATGTACGAACGGACACACAGACAGATGCATGGATGGACGCAGGGGCGGATGCATGAACGAACGCAGGGACGGGCGCACGAACAGACGCATGGACGGTCACACAGACGGACGCATGGACGGACGAATGCTTCGCCCCACTCTCCATCATTCAATCCGTGGATATGCTGCCATTTTTTAGCACAGAAAGTCACAGATCCAAGCACAAGAACACCGACATGCTCCTTTCGCTCGGCCGACGATCGCACACGGGACCGGCGCTAGCATAGCCGGCCGACATTCACTGGATTTTTCGGCATCGCTCGAACTCGGCACGAAACCGCGTTACGCTGGTAGCACTTGTAGTTGTTTCGTTGTCGTTCTAGATTTCGAAGCAGTCATTCAGGAACGTTTGGAGTAGTTTTCATGCTTGCTTTCAGCACTCGGCTGTGCCTTCGAAGCGGCGGCCATTAGGCACAGCATTCGGAGTCATCGCGGCCTCTGGTTGGGTTGCGCCGCTGTACGCGCGCGACGTAGCGTAGCGCTCGTGTCTTTCGTGTCCTTCTTGTCTCTGTGTCGCCGTTTTGGTCTTGCGCTATAACTATCGTCATGCGAAATATCAAGCCCGGCTTTATCCCTCGCGTATGCCCCTCCGACGTCGACGCCGAGAGGCGCATTTGACGCTTTTGACGCGTAGACGCGAGCGTACGCGTGCCAGTGGTTGGCACTTTACAGGGACGAGGCAGTACACACAGACACTGCGCCCTGCTCCCTCAAGGGCTGCATTAATTAGACGTCGTTATCTTTACTCTAACCACGACCATGGCAACCACCACAGGCAAAAAGCACGCCGCTGATGTCACGGTGCGTTGACCTTGAACTCACGCGCCGAGTCGACCCCTCTGGTTCGGCTAGGTTCATGAATGACTCATCAAGGAGGCCTTGCCGCGGGGCAGTCTCGCAGGAAAACAACACTGGAAAGGCATTCCGGTTCCTCTTGCGCTCGATTAATTGTCAGGTGAATTCCGACGACTCCAACAATGCACAAGGTACAGGTCGTTCTAGGCAGCCCATACAGCAAAACAGCCCCTTCTAGGTAATCCGTCAGGCTTGCCGGCCCAGAGGGCTTGAAGGTGACACGACCAACCTAAAAAATTCGCTGTGCTTTCAGGAAGCCCGTCAAAGTCAAAATCCTTTCACGCGTCGAAGCGGTGCCAAGACACGGGGAATAATCACAACTGATGTCACCTTTTCTATGCTTGTCACTCTCATACAAGTTAGGGATGCCTCGTGTCCCTTGTTCTGTATCTCTGAATGTTCAGCTTATCTTTACTTTCACATCGTTTGGTAGAAACGAGGGGAACGCTGCTTTCTTTCAGGTTTTGCCTTGGGTTTCAGGGTGAAAGGTCGTGTTATAGAGGACAATGCGAGACAAGTCAGAGAAAGTGAGTCAGAGGAAATGTAAGTAATTGTGAACTGTACCTATAGTGGGTACCCATAGCGAAGAGAGAGAGAGAGAGAAACGAGAAAAAAATTGCCCGCAGCTTCCCTCGGGGGAACACTGAGGAGGATGCGGAGCATATAATTGGTTAAAGTGCGACTTACTTGGGTCGATGGCTAAATTGGTTAACGTGTTTGTGAAATGGGGTGTTAAATTGCGACTTACTTGGGTCGATGGCTAAATTGGTTAACGTGGTTGTAGGAGGGGGTGTTAAATGAGTGAACACGTACACACGTATGCGAAAGGGCGGCGCTGATCGAAGGGACGTCGATCATTGTGTTTGTGGATTCGTTGGAATTCACGTATGCGAAAGGGCGGCGCTGATCGAAGGGACGTCGATCATTGTGTTTGTGGATTCGTTGGAATTCATTTCACCGCGACCTTGGACGTCGACCCGCCGTACAAACCAGCCGACGAGCGGCAACTGAGCGAGCGAGCGCCGACCTTGAGTATATATACAGCGCGACGGCGCATGCACTGTCAGCTGTCGAATGTTCGAGAAGGGGGAGAAGCGCAACGGCGCATGCGTGCGCGTCAGCTGCCGATGTTCTCGAAGCGCGGCGGCGCATGCGCGCGCGTCAGCTTCCGATGTTCTCGAAGCGTGACGGCGCATGCGCGCTACATTATACAGCTAGCGAATGTTCGTGAAGAGGAGAAGCGCACGCGGTGTGTAGAGGAGGAAGGGTGCACAGATGGTGGAGGAGTGAAGCGCGTGCGGTGTGTAGAGGAGGAAGGGATGCACAGATGGTGGAAGAAGGATGAGGAAGCTTGCGGACGGCGCCGCACTACAAGCCTCGAGTATTAGATGCTCCGCATCTAAAAGGAAGGCAGGGAGGTTAACCAGATGCTAGTACCCGGTATGCTACCCTACACTGGGGTTGGGGAATAGGGGGTTGAAAGAGAAAGGGAAAGTTAAAAAATAAATAATAAAAAAACACACCAAATTCTGATATGACATATAAGCCTGATGCTGTATGATCTCGTATAATCTCGTATGAATACGTATGAATGATATGTGTTCTCGTATGATCATACCAGATTCTTGGATACGTGTCATACGTGTCGTATCAGATTTCTGGATAGGCTAGTACCAGTTTGGCTGGATGAGCACTGGTTTACTAACTGATACACAGGTGCCTCATTTACCACCAACCTCCGCTATACAGATTGATTTAAGGGTACCTATAGTTTTAAAGAAAGCCACCACTTTTTTCGAATAAATTAGTTGCAAGCGGGCCTGTATGAGGACGTGTCAAGTGTTTCATTCGTTAGCTGTTTGAACAAAGCGTATTTTCCTTATAAGAGGCAAAGTTTGTGATAATAAAACGTCGCTGGGATATATATTTGACAACCAACTTGACTGATTTCTCATTTTTATTTTCCACTGTTAAGTTTAAGGATTTCGTAAGCTGACCATAAATCTAGCACCTATGTATGTTTGCATGGCGCGAGCTGCGCCTATTTGCTTTAACGCTACTCAAAGTATTCGGGAATGTTGCTGAAAACGTGGATTTAATTGGTCGTTTTGGTAAGCACTGTAAATGGCTGCGCGATACTTCAGATCTTCTATATCTGCATGTCGCAAAGTTTTAGACCATTGCTGGACGTCGAGGAAAAACCAGCATCCGGAACAACCCGCGATCGTTGTAAATATCGCGATTCGGTCTTTGTCTCCTTGCAATATTGAGATTAATCATGATTGCAAAACGTAAAATTGCCATGGGGCGAAGTTGTAACCCCTCAAGGCACAACCGTGACTTCACAATTTCGCGGCGTCGCATTTCTGCAGAAGCGTTATGTTAGAGGCCCGTGTAAACTGTGCGATGCCAGTGCATGGTTAAGAACACCAGGTGCTTGAACTTCCTGGGGCCCTCTGGTTAGTCGCATATCATCATATCGTGGTTTTTGGGCGTAAGAGCTCGGATATTATTATTGACTTGTTGTAAATAAAGAGGTATACTAAACTAATTTCTTCGGGTATTTTTTCTTTATAACTACATGTTTCATCAGAATTCATATACCAGGCTGATCCTTGTAAAATTAAATGAACGACAAAGCTTCCTTTCCATAGACATATATTTTGTAACTATGCTAACACGTTAAGGAAACCCAGATGGTCGAAATTTCCGGAGCCCTCCTCTACGGCGTCTCTCATAATCATATGGTGGTTTTGGGACGTTAAACCCCAGATATCAATCAACTACGTTAACACGCGCAGCTTCCAGCCCCCCCCCCCCCTTTATGATGTAACTGATTTGAACTTATGTGTACATAATCCACAGTACAGTTTTGTTGACCCACGTAAACTGCCCAATACTGGCGGTGTTTAATCATGGGAAACCTTGCAACGCAATGACACTTCCACCGATGACTACGCCATTAGCAAAGAGAGCTGCAAATTCTGTGATACCTCATATAGACCACAAGAAACCGAATCGGATGTCGTCGCTTTTTTTAGAGCGGGACCACAACGATGTGGTAAGAGTATACCGTCAGCAAATGAGTTTCCCTCTCTGCATATCTATCTCGCTTTTGCGCGATTGCCCGATCATTCAATCAATCAATTGATCAATCGATCGATAAATCAATCAAAGTACTTGATTTTCAGCATAGGACACATTTACGGTGAAAAAACGTGACCGGGGGCAAAAAAGCTGTTCAATGACAGCTTGACAAAGTTCCAACCTCTGATCGGTAGTGAGACGAGAGTCAATCTTGATGTAGTGGAAGATTCTGATTTTATATGCACTGTTTCGAGCCCCATGGAACCGAATTAGCCGGGGCGAAATATTCCTTACCACGGTGTTTGCCGCCACTACCACTGGATTTGGCCACCGAGGACCATTCCTCGTGGTGGCAACAAAGTTACGGGGAAAAGAAAAAGATGCGCCATCTTCAGAGCCACAAAAGAAGGATCTAGCAACCAAGCAAGTGATGCCGATTCTGAAGCAACAGCGGAGCATGGCGGGCTTTCTTTCTTGTTCCTTGATTTATGGTTTGCGCCCACCACGTGGTATCGGGCGTGAAACTGGTGTTGAATGAAAAAGTAATTTTTAATTTTAAAAATGGAGCAAGAAGAAGTCGACTGTAATGGGGATAAACAAAAATTTACTTATTTCTAGTTAATTTCTCTTCTTTCTCTGTTTCTCTGCGTCTATCTTCCTGTTTACTTCTCGTTATTTTTACCAGTCACGCTCTTTTTTTGTCTCTGTATTCTTTTTTTTTGCATATTTACATGTTTTTGCCTCACGTCTTGTCCTGCTCAATATTTCTTTCTCCAAGAATGTAACCGCACATCTCTATTCGCAGAGCATCGTATCTTCTAAACTTTTTACAATACCAGTGACATTTTACAGCGAACACATTTTTTCTTCCATTTTCATGCAACAACACTTCCTGAAAGAGGGGAAGTGATCTGAGTTATGATTTAAAAGAACCAAGAGCTAGCAACATTTTGAAGAAAAAGAATGCGTCACGACTGTTATACACTTCTGCGCAATAAGTGTCACTCTTACGAAATCGCACTCGCCGACATTGAAGATGCTTATTCAGGTTACCGTCTGTAGGCATCCTACGATAATTGTGGAGGTTCAGGTGGAGAGAGCTAATAAAAGCGAGTCAAGGTTCAAGGCTGTTTTACGTAGTTGTTAAGTGACGCTAAAGAGTAAATAACTTGAGGTGAAGCTATGCCTCTTATTTCGGCCTCATCTAACCAGTGATCCATCATAATTTCGGCTTATATTTGCAATTAATAGCCCGAATTTTTCATGGAGAAATGACTTCTTACTTATGTTAAGCCGTTTTCAGTGCCACATAGATAGTAGCATGTCCAAACCTTTTCTTGATGTTCTCTCAAAGATGTACAATCAAACCTTTGGTTTTACTAGCAATAATCGCAATATGATTCTCAGAAACACCGTTATGGGGGGCTCCAGAAATTCTTCAAGACCTTGGCTTGACCAGCGCACATCTATATCAAAGCACAAAATCACTTTTGCACTTCGCTCACTTCCCCTCCCCCTTCATGTATATTTCTTCTGCCTTGACGAAGAATCGAACCCGCCTAGTCTAGGTATGCCGGGCAACACTTCAGTTGCTCCGCATCTATGGCAGACATACTGGCGATAAAAGCAGCTTCCGGTTATGGCCGCCATACGTAACGTCACCATCCCGTTTTGTAAAGCTTGACACAATGTTTTATTCACGTAAGCATGTACATTTCCCTTATGGTGGTTTAGGCAAATATCTTTATATGCCTGTGGATAGACTGAACCCAAAAAGATCAATCCCACCAGGTAAAGTACACAGGTATCCTTGACCCACGGAATATGTGTAAACATGCTATGGTACATGAAAATAATGAGTACAAACAGAATAAATTCGACCAGTTGCCTTCTCAACAAGTTTCAACCGTGAGTACAGTTATGAACAACACTCGTTCATTGATGAATTTTGCGCACCCGATGAGCTATTTCAGCTCAATGTCGTTGGTAGCGTTGGAGGCAATGTGTACAGGGCGTCTCTTGACGATTAGCTTCCTTCGGGCCTCTCTTGTTGCCAGTGAATGCAGCAGTCTATCCCAGAAATTGGGTTCGCCCCATGGCAGGTAGTTCGCCGACCGAACGTACAGCTGCAGGTCTTCATCGAGTTCACAGGGACCGAGTTCGTCCACCAAGACAATGACTAGCCGGTTTATGTTGTCCTGAAGAGCGCGCTGGTGGGCCAGCCGGAACTCGAAGCGGCACCACTCACTCGCCAGAAAGTTCCTGCGCCGTAATTCAGTAACTGTGAGTTTGTTCTGACAACTTCTGAGGACTACGTCATCGGCCATAAGCACACACAAGCACCAGTGCAGCATGTCCAAGATGAAGAAACAGTGCCAGTCTTGTTTTTTACGCAAGCACAAAAAAAGCATTGAAAGATCCACGTTTACACACTAGACACCTTTTCACAGCTCATTGACAAAGCGTCAGCTTTCAAAGCAAGAAAACAATAGTCAGGGGAGAGGGAGGCGTTGTTGCAGCCATAACAACAGTAATAAACACGAATAAGTGATTTGATGTACGTGCAATGACTCGGCAAACTAAATAAAGGAGTTTTACAAGACATGGTAGAAAATTACTCTGTCCTTGCTCGCACAATGCGCAAAGTTACAAGTTCAACTGTTGAAGTTCGCTTTTATATTAATACATCTCTACACTCATACATTCACAAAAAATACGGCATGCGTCAGACTTTTCATCATGGATCTTTTATACATACACAATAACAACGAGGAAAGGCTAGGTAATAAACTTGGAGAATAGACGGGTTTTACGTAGGCGCTCCTGTGTGTCCTGTAATGAACACGAAGGGTAAACTACCAACGCAAAGTGAACAAACGAACGGACGGACGGACGGATGGATGCATGTCGCACACCTCGCTTCATCCCAAGTTGGGGCAGACAGGCTCAGCCTATCTGTCACCTTGTGAGCCTTTTTTTGAGAAGACTTGTCTTTGCCGTGGAAGGTAAACGAAAAGTGAAATGGTGTTTTTTCAGTTGCTGCTGCGAGGAAGACAAGACTACTTGTCGAAAAGTTGGCTTTAGTGAGGACACCATTTAGGCAATATTTTATCCCTTCAATCTTCGCTCTTCCCTTCTAGATGTTGTAGTATTGCATAGATTATCACTTGTTGATTGCTCAGTTATGTATTATGTGACGTCAGAACGCATTGAGCCCAAACTTACGTTAACTTCCGCTTGCGAGTAACACGTGTCCCACCACGTGCGAGACCGATGTTCAGATAGCACGTAAAGGCAGCTCGTGACAGGTGTGTCCACAAATTGATCACGCTGACCTCCACTTGCTGGACGACGCCAGCATTATCTCAGGTATTCCTCGAAACACGTCTGTACAAGGACCTACAGAAGCTATCAAGGCCTTTTCATAGGAGGAAAAAACAAAAACAAAAACGTCATGTAGGGTCACGCGTGCGAGTACAAAGGCTGACTTCACAGCCTCGAAAGAGCGTTTTCGCGTTGTCATGCATTTTCAGAGTGCACACGTGGAACACACTTCGTTCTCCGAATGCACCCCGATGGGGGACTGGTACTTGTCAAACTGACAGAGCAGTATTGTAAACACGAAGCGATTAGTTCCACCGATAAAATTTTGTTTATAATCGAATAGAAGGCAGACAACCGGCGTGGCTTTCTGAAGTACGCAGAGCTAGCAGTGTGTGGACAGAGTTCAGTGTGCTGAGAAAAAGAGTATCTGCACGAGGCACTGAACATAACCAGAGTTCATTCCTGTTTACAAATGTGCTGATCAATCGAGTTACTGGGTGATACACGCCCAAGAAACTACTGCAGTGCATTGGACATTTATTTTTTTTCATTAAAAATAGGCTATGTACAGTGCCGCGCAGAGTCAACACACACATTTCAAACTGTTGATAGAATCGCTGATGGCGATGGTAGATGACACAATTGATCTTTTTAATAGACACCAAAGTTTTCCCTGCTTCCATATCGAATGTATGCTTACTTAAAATGTTACCTCAATAAAAACGAACAGGTGAAGCCAAGGAATGTAGAATGGGCTTGAATTGTACAGCTTTCCATGTATTCCAGTCATCGCGATCCACCTGTGACAACACTAAACTGGATGACAGGAAAATGAATAAAGTGTTATTTTAAAATTCGTCTGGCTGTTTTCCACGGAAGGAAGGCTTTTAATAGTGTTTTCATACATTATAAATTTTTTCACGTATATATCACAATCACTGCAACGCAGTTGAAGAAGTACGTTTTACGTCCTCTTTATCTTTCGTGGCTTATTATCCGTTGGTTTTCAATAATGTTGTATAAACGAAAGAAATATGATACATGTTAGTTGACTACGTACATACCATCCCGTATTTAGGCTGCTGCCATTATTCTGTATCATAGAGGATGCACCATCAAGAGGCGTATACACAGATGTCGAGTTTGTGTTGCACAGTGATATATTTTGTGCGGATTGCCCCGCCTGTGGACTGTTAGCCACATTCAACCTTGCGTTGTGGGACTGTGAAGCCATCGGCTTCGCCCTCAGCGAGGACAGGTGGGCTGCGCTCTTACGCAGCCCCTAACACAAAGATCAAACCCTGGCGGTCCAGAGTGCCGGGCCACCAAGCTCGCCTTGACGGTCCCTACGTGGGATTAGCTGGGTGGCGCGGGGTCTCCCCTGCGTCTTCTCGGGACCAAAATAAAGATTATTCAATCAATCAATCAATCAATCAATCAATATATTTGTCTATTTGAGCAGTGCCGATAAAGTTTTAACCAATCAATCAATATATTTTGTCTATTTGATTAGTGCCGATGGAAATGCATGGCATCTAGCAGAGGCGACAAGGATTTATAGCAAATATATTCAATGGGAAACAGCTCCATCCTGTCTTTTAGGATAAATGCAGCCAGTCTAACTCCCTGTCCTGTTTTCTTTCGTTTTGCTTCCTCGTTCTCAGGTCCACCACAAACATTTCGTTATGCAAAAGTACTTGGCCAAGAACAGGACGATGTTGTCTCCTGGCGTCCCTATTAAAACGCCGAAAATCAAGACGCCGAACTATTAGAAGGCCGAACTTCAGAGCAAAAAAAAATGAAAGGCCGTAAAATAAAGGTGCTGAAACTTTAAAGTACCGAAAAATCATAACACCGAAACGTTAAAATGCCGAAACATGAAGACGCCAACGCCTAGCTATGGTGAAAAATAAAGTACATTGGCAACGTAAAGGTTCCGTCACCCTCTTTTCCAATAACCATATTCTCTTGGCGATAAATCTGCGCAGAAGTGAAGAAACAAGAGTTGTCCAAGATCTTTTGGCAGCTGCGCTGCCCAATTGGGACATTGTGGACGCTCCAAGTTTCCTGCGAGGCATTGCACACAATTGATCTGTATGAAATTGAATGAACAAGGGAATGTATTTTTCTCGTTTTCGAAGGCTTGACCGACATGCGAAAGGAATTCAATGCTGCAGAAGCCACGGCTGTTATTTTTTCCACCACAGCAAGTCCCTGCGCCGCTGAATACGACAATTAGGCACGGTCAGGGAATAACTAATTGATAACAATCATCTCCGAACACCGAGCATTTCTGGGCAAGCTGCTAGGGTGACTCTGCTTTGAGAAAGTGTTCATCCAAACGCTGCTTTGTGTTTGGGGCGCACACACAGCATTCCTCTTCATTGTCGTGGGGCACATGATTGATGATTGATTTGTGGGGTTTAACGTCCCAAAACCACCATATAATTATGAGAGACGCCGTAGTGGAGGGCTCCGGAAATTTTGACCACCTGGGTTTTTTTAACGTGCACCCAAATCTGAGCACACGGGCCTACAACGTTCCCGCCTCCATCGGAAACGCAGCCGCCGCAGCCGGGATTTGATCCCTTGAACTGCGGGTCAGCAGCCGAGTACCTTAGCCACTAGACCACCGCGGCGGGGCGTCGCGGGGAACACGCTCGACAGATAACATGAAAGTGCAAGAACGGGAAGAAATAAACCATTACAATCCTCCCCCGCCTCTCCCGTCCTGCAAAAAAAAAAAAAAGCTCTTTCAAGCACAGTCACTGCGGCTATTTATTTCCTCTGCGGCGCACGAATACATCCACATGAGTGGTTGGTGGTGGGGTGGAGAATCGCTGAGCATAGGTGGCACAAGGTGGAGCCACGTCGTGCCTGTTGAATTTGGCGCGATTTTAAAATACACACAGAAAGCACACACAACAGTTTTTGTGCCTGTAAAATGAGAACCACTGAAATGATCTACCATAACAATTAGGAAAGAAAAAAGAAGGAAATATTGCGGAAATAATTTCAATGAGTGAGTTATAGTCTTCAGAAAACAACAGAAAAGAGCGACACACAATATTCTTTATATTTGCCTCTGGTTTGTAAAAAATAAAAATAAAAGCCTCTGCAGAAAATATGTTTGCAACATTTCCTTCATACACTAAAGAGAAATACGGTGCTGAAAACCCCGTGTAAATCTGACTAAATTTGGACGAGCTAGAACTCCAAAAATACACAAGTATTCTCTATGGGCACTCGCACTGGTGAGCCCCCCTAAACACAGATTCCTACATTGTAACGAAGGTGAATGGGACCACTTCGTGCATACGCGCTGTCACTTTTTGTTTGTTGCTGTTTTTAAAACCTCCCGCAAGCGGCAATAATGGAGCGATGAATCCCTCGGCACCTTGACTGAACCCGCTGCTAAGACCCACTGTGCATAAAGTGTTTCCTTATCTTGACAAAATCGAAGCCGATGTATTCACCGCGAGTAGCTTTTTTTGCGTGACCAAACAAGAAGTAGTGGCCCCCATATGACGACTGATCTCATCGCTACCCTAAATTAGAGAAAATAAAGCAATGAACCACCTCGGATGACTGCAAGTGCAAAAAAAATTTTATATACTACTGCTACTACTACTACTACTACTACTACTACTACTACTACTACTACTACTACTACTACTACTACTAATAATAATAATAATATTAATAATAATACGAATAATAATAATTTTTGCCATAAAGTACATTTGGATTTTATTCATACTAGGACTTACGTTCTTAAGTAAGAATATTCTGAGGCTTCTATACATCCTCACATACACATTACATGGCAGTATGTGCCACCACTCGCCGAGCCAGCAGCATTATTTACCGTACTCTGCAGCCTCGAATATTCTGGCTGCTTCAGTTTCTCTACAAGTGATACTATAAGCTTCAAGAATATTGATCTATGCTGCATTTTCCAGACCTGCGCCATTCCTTAGGACGGCAGTTGAATTCGATGAAGCATTTCCTCCAATGTGGGATAAATACGGCCGACCGGATACATAAACGGCTCGAGAAATGGCCACCTTCAAAGCCGCTGAATCCGGTTGTTAGGAAAAGAAGTACAGGAGTGACCAACTACAAAATGTCAATAAATTGGTACTTTTCACTTGAATTGCCATGACTTACACCACTATTCCAGGCAGTCATGAGAGCTATCATTTAGGCACCATACAGTCAACTTATCGAACATATTTCCGCAGTGCTCATGCCGACTGACTCAAAGTCTGTTTGCATTGCTTTCGCGATGCCAAAGCAATTTTGATGCGCAATTCTGTAGTATACACTTGCGCCCGACTACGTATGCCGTCACCGCTTAGCGTGGACTGCATTCCACTCACGCTGAGCAGCTTGTCCGGCCACCTCATCCAAATCAAATTCACCATCCCAGCCCGGGTGTTTTATTAGATGACAGAAGAAGGTGCTTCCCAAAATGTCCAAGGCTGTCGTGTTGTTCAACAGCTTTACGTCTCCTTTTACACGAGCAGTGTCCCCTACAGGCTCTTTCCAGTTTTCGCCGTTTCCGAACAATGAACAGTCCACATTGTTATCCGTCGGATGGAATGAAGATTTGCCTGTGTGGACGCCAAATGAACCATAGGTGGCAACACTATGCACGAATGATGCTACTTTGGACACGCCAGGCAAACATGCAGTTACGTGATACTCAATATAATATTATCGCGAAATTTCTGATATCTTGAAATATATAGCAACAAACTAAATCTGCTGCCCTCAACAACATAGTTTGTCTACAGCTTCGGTGTCCTTCTAACACCGAATGGTGTCGCACCAGAAAATGTCACGCTTCATACAAAAATTACGTTGCTGAATACCAGTAAGGAAACTGCCTTTTCTTTAGGGTGGCTCTGTTCCTCACGCTCAATATCATAATTCTAAGAAAAATCTAACCATCAAACACTTCATTCAAAAGTCGTAGGATGGGGAAAAACTGACGAAAACTCCACTTTTCAATTTAGGCGATACTCTTTGATCTGTGGCCACTTTTTGGACTACTGGAAGAGCAGTGTTGTATTCAAAGCTACAGCGAAAGAAAAAAAAAACAATTTTTATGCTAATTTATTGTATCATTCTTGTTTTCGCAGTAGCGACAAATTTTGTCTCTTGAATGTTTGAAATATCTGTCAAAGTTTGCCACAAAATAAGGAGACGTAAGTTCATTCGAAAAATATCACCACACTAACACTTTCCTTCCTTTCCTAAAGTAATTTATTGGTTTCAATTTTTTCTTTTTAGTATCTATTGATTCACGGCCGGTCAAACGTGTTTCGTAGAGCGAATGTCAACAAGAATTGACTATGCATCCATGAATATGCATGCAGCACATAATGTGCAATGTACGGATACATACACACAACAGTATAAATTATTGCCAACGTTCTTTCATTCGTCCTATTCATCATTGAAAGCAGTATAGACTAGCACAAACACCTGTGGTCTACATCGTGTTCACAATGACATCCATTTTAGCTATTTCATTGGTAACTATCATTCAATTTTAGCACGAACTAGGACGCTCAGACGTCAAAAAGGGTTTGCGCAAAGGCCTGTGTTTGTGTTGACTGTGTTTTTTTTTTCTCTCGTAAACGTGGTTCAATGCTCTACGTTTTTTTTCGATCTCCTCAAATAAACACCGCTAATTAGACACGCGTATCCATTAGGCTCTTTCCTAATTAGAATCCTCTATGAAAACCACTACTCACTCTGTAAGGACAAGAAGTGTCCGCCGGGAGCATTCGACAGCGTCCCGAATTATGTCTTGAAGAAGGTAGCCGCCCTTGAAGTTTCGCTCGTAAGTGCAGTACGACAAGCCTCTTGCCTCCAGTTCAGGAAGAATTTGATCGTGTATCCAGCTGGCATCCTTGCTGCTGTACGAGACGAACACGTCGAACAGCTTGTCTGTGTCGTCTTCGGTGAGGCACCGCGCAAGACAAGACATGCCATGACCCCGCATCCACGTCCTCAGCACGTTTTTGTAGCGCATATATGTAGCCGACAGTGCCAAGAGGACTGTTAATAGACCTGTCCGCCAAGAAATAGAAGCCACACCAAGTTGGTGGCCATCAGTATACGTAGATGCTTATTGCTTGCTTCCAATATAACACAGACAATAGCGGTCAAAACTTGACGAAGCTGGGCACTCTCAGTTTGCCTGGATTGATGTAACCAGAACAGTCTCTTAGTAAAACTTTAAAGGACTGCACTACACAGTTACCCTTCCCTGCTCTCCGAAACCCACACTAACGCACGCGCCTACCCATTTTATGTTGGCCTGCATTTGAAATTTACGCTTGCAATAAAGAAGTCATCTGGAATGCTCAGCAGGGCAGTGAAAAGAAAATAACCATTTAAACATAGCCCCATAATTCATCTTTGCGGGTGTCGATCATTTTTTCCAGAAACAATTACAGTCCAGTGGCTATTACACCGGGTAGATACAGTAGACAGCCCAACATTATCCATCTCTATTTACTGAAACCTTGAGCACTGACAGACAGACCAACGGTGGTGCGCACTTTTTTTTTCAATCCTATGCTTGTTTCATATGCAGCTGTAGTTCCTGCGCTCTCTCGTATTGTATTCCCCAGCTTTACAGAACCCGGGGCTTTAATCAAGGAGCGAGACTTACATATCCGAGCTACACTGGCACTGTTGTGTTCTCTAGCGTGATCCGCACTCTGCCTATGGAAGGCTGCGCACGTCTTTAGCTACACACTCTATGCCCATCAGTCCGATTTCTCGCCCAGATTCGCGAAGAATATTGCACCGTATTAGCAATTACTTAACTACTCCTGCTTCATAATAAAACGCTACAGAAGCTAACATTAAATGGTCTCGATTGCATGAGCATGCTTGTGGTCAGCCCGCCACTGAATCTAAGCAACCTTAAGTGTTGATTCGTCATCATCATCATCATCATCATCATCATCATCATCATCCTGACTAAGTCCCCTGCAGGACAAAGGCCTCTCCCATGTTCCGCCAGTTAACCCGGTTCGATTAGAAAAAAGTTTATTGCCACAAACGTCAATAACACTCAACAGAACATTTCCGTCTTAGACATACTCTAACGATGATGACAAGACAGACGTCATTTACATGAACATGGATATGAGATGACGTTGAAAAAACATGTACATTCGATGGTTCACACAAACACAACCACAAAATACTTCAAGGTAAACAAGAGACAAATAAAACATAAATATGCACATTTTGCATATTTACATGTTGGCATGCCATTTCTGCCGGCACATCGACAGATCAGCCTACCAATACCAGGCCGGCCGAAAGACAAGTTTCACTCGTCCGTCATAGACCGACACAAAATGGCAAGACCAGTGCCGAAGAAATTCCTCTTCACCGAGGAAGAAGAGCTCCTCCGACAAAACAGACAGCAGCTCCGAGTACAATCGTTCTAGGATCGGGTAGAGCGCGCGGCGGCGGCGGCCCGCTGCAACCGCCTCGCAGCGGTTGCGCCAGAGGCAGAAAGCGCCGGCAACAATGAGAAGATAAGCGAAGCGGCCTCGCGAACAACGCCCAGAAGAAACGAAGTGATTTACTCTGAGGCAGTGAAATCCAGCATGTACGGCTCTCCAAAAAACGCGAGCGATGATACAATGCCTCAGAAAATGCTGATTTGTTTCCCGAAGGAAGCAGTTCGGACATGTTGCTGACTGGACTATTCTCCACCTTTCGAGGCGGTCGAAAGTGGGAAGTACACCCCATCCCAGGCGCCACATGAAGTCCCGAAGGTGTCCAGGCAGAAAAGAAGCCGTTAAAGAGCTCCAAGACACCCGTCTAGAGCGAGCACGGTGGGCTGGCGGGACCAACGGAAGCAACAAAGCAGCAGTTGTCTCAACCGTGTGGTTGTTCAAAACATCTATGCCAGGACAGCTCGACTTGACATGGCGAAAAAATGCAACAGTTGTTGCATAAAACGCAGGAAGTGTTATTGACTGTGGCCCCCTGTTAAGTTGCACATTAGGCATCAAATGGTGAAGGTGAGTACCCAGAAAGTAATATGCAAGCGTTCGTGCGGGAGATTCCTCCCCTTGCACTAGGCGCAAAAGGAAACGCAGTGCCAGCAGCCGACAGCGTATGGACACTGAAGGGAAAGCAAAGCCTCCTTGAGCACGCTGCTGTCCCAGTGCCGCGCGAGAGACCAACTCAGTGCCGCCTGACCAAAAAAAGGAACACAAAGCAGACTGCAGTGATCGCACGATACGTAAAGATGGTTGCACGACGTGAGAAAGGTACCAAATGCGACCGCAAAATACAGTCTGCGCAAGGTACCTCCGCTCAAGAAGCGGGAAGTCAAAATCCCGTGCATCCTGAATTTTCAGTCTTACTTCCTCGAGAGCGTTTAACCAAACAGATTCGCAAATGCCGTAGTGGTTGTATGAAATACCTAAAATACGAAGGGACGCGGCCGGCTGAATGGGAACACCGGCGCTAAGCCTGGAGTTTGGAGAGCCAATGAAGAAATACCGGGATTTGGAGATGTTCAACGCTGCACCTGAAATGTCGCCATACTGGGAAAATACATGCAGGCTGCGTGAAAGGCTATCTTCATCTGAAAGGTACAAGGTTATATCATCAGCGAAAGCTGTGACTTTCGCGACACCGCTACCAGGAAGCGCAAGACCCCGGACACGTGAATCCACGTCAAGAGCACGCAAGTATGGCTCAAGGCTGAGGACAAATAGCACAGAAGACAATGGACATCCCTGATGGACCCCACGTGTTATGGAAAAGGCAGCGCTTTCCCAACCATCCAGAACTAGTGTGCTTTTCAGACCAGTGTACGTATTTTTAATCATTTCCACAAACGAATGAGAAAAGTCGAAGGCTGTGAGCACATTAAAGATATACGCGTGCTCTAGTCGGTCAAACGCTTTTTCCTGGTCCAAAGACACAAGGATACCACGCGCAGATCGCGACAAAGTATAAGCTATAATATCACGTGTGGTATATGACAAGCTGTGTGTTTCTCGTCCAAGCACTGATGAAGTCTGGTGATGACCTATTAGGGTGTTCAACAGACCCCTCAAACGTTGAACGGCTACCGCCGCGAATATCTTATAGTCAACGTTGAGGAGCGTGATAGGTCTCCAATCTTCAGGATTAACAGAGGAAGCGTCACCCTTTGGAATAAGCACAATGCGTCCATCTCGAAAAATTGATGGAAAGACACCGTCCTTGTAGCATCGCCGGATTACCGCGGTAAATGTAGCACCAATCTCATCCCAAAATGTCAAGTAAAACTCAACAGGTAAACCGTCTGGCCCTGGGGCCGTTCCACGTTTCATAGATTTCAGTGCCGCCTTTACCTCTTCAGCCGACGGAGAAATGTGCAGGCAATCTGCAGCTTCTTGAGGAATACGGGGCAAACTTCTAAGCATTGGCGGTGTTTCATCACAGTTAGTCCGCAAGGCCGAACACGACATTGCTTCAAAATGCGCCAAGAGAACAGATCGATCACGCGTAGGAAGCCGCTGCGCAGGTGATATTTGTGCTATCATAGAGACAGGTGGCTCTGATTGCCCAAAAAAGGAATGTCTCGCATAGCGCAGCACCTCGGGATGTGCACATGGGTTGTGTCTACAGCGCCATGCTGCTGCCGCCAGGGACGAAGCAGCAGTCAAGCGCTGAAAGCGTTCACGCAGTTCACGCTGCCACGCTCGCATCAGAGGAGAAGGCGTCTCGGCGCGCAAAGCAATGCGTAACTTCATCGCGGTATCAGCAAGCTCTTCAGAAACGCGTCGACGAAGCGAACGCCCCTCTACTGCGCAGCGCAGGCGCCACTGTGTTTTAAGCGCATCCCAATCTTCAGGACCAGATGCCGTGAGCGACACACGTATTGCGCGTGACAAATCTGATCTTGAGCGCGCGTCCTGTAGGACGCGAACATCAAGACGCCATGGCTTTTCTGAGAAAGAAAATGAAACTTCGAGCTTCAAGACAATAGGCCGATGATCAGATACGTACACAGGAGAAGGTGGGAAGGACGGAACGCATAAATCAGAGACAAACGCCTCTAACGTTCGTGGGATATAAGCCCGGTCGAGCCTGCTGAAGGATCGTCCACGTCGCCATGTCCAAACAAAGGTATTTCCACGCACTACATTGTGCGCGTCTAGTAATGAAAAGTGGTGGACAAGGCGGCGAAGCTCGCGTGAATTCCAAGCAGACCGGCCCCAGCCAGGACCTTGTACATCGATCGGTTCGCGTATTTAGAACGCAGTTGAAGTCGCCAATCAAAATGACATCACGACCGTCAAGAAAAAACGCATCCAGGTCTCTAAAAAAGTCATTAGACTGTCCAGCTTGCGCTGGCCCATACACACACAGTATCCTTAATCTGAAAGAAAAGTAGCTACAGTCTAAAGCCAAAACCCTGCCCACGCCATCGTAAAAAGCATGATGATCCCTTAATAGAGCTCGGTTAAAAATAATAATACCTACTCCCGTAAAACGAGATGTAGCAAAAGAGAAATAACAATCTAGGTTGAACCTTCGTTTAAAAGCAAGCACGTCGGATAGCGAGAAAAAATTTGTTTCCTGGAGGCACAAAACATCACAATTTGCAGCGCGGGCGACACTAATCACTTCAGCCTGCTTTGCCGGACTGCGAAAACCCTGAACGTTCAATGAAATAATATGCAGTGTAGTAGCCATAATAAAAAGTAAAGACCAACCTGGACGCATAGTTCTAGACGGTGTCCTGGAAAGTGTCCAGGGGACACTTGCTCGACCAAATTACAACGCACTGTTCGACCCTCCAGAAGAGGGTCGAGGTTTTTTGGACCGTTGGGATTTACCACGGCCATCACTGCGTTCATCGGAGCAAGAGCTGGAAGTGTTCCCTCGCTTTGTTTCACGTGGAGCTCCCATTTCAACGTCAAAATCGGCAAGGCTAGACAGTCCGATGCTACTATCCAGTCCCAGGCTGAAGCCGTCTTCCGAAGACGTGTCCTGAGGAGGTAGGGACTGAGCCGCCGGCAAGCTTGGATCCACATTCTTGATGCTGGCAGCACTGTCCGCGTCTCGGCAGTCCGGTGTAGGCACCCTTTGTGTGGGCGATTTTTTACGTGTACGACGCGATGTCGAAATGGTCGGAGCGGCCGCAGCAGAAGAGGCTGTGGTGTTTTCGCCACTGTTTTCCAAAATAACAGGGGTCGTAGGGCCAACTCCAACAGCAGCAGCCTGATAACTGGGGTCATTTGTGCACTGAACATCAAGTGGCGTCAAAGAAGAGACGCCGACGCCGTTTTCAGGGCAGTGCGTTGCGTCTTTCGAAGCGCACGGTTCCTGCACCAGCGGGGAGGCCGACGCGCCAAGCGTCGCATTGACAATCGCGCTTTCGTTGTGCGCTTCGTTTGAAGGGACTTGTAGGGGTGAGGCCAGCACAGCGTCGGTGACCTCCTCTGCTTCCCCCGAGTCGGTAGTTGGTTCCGTTTTCGGTGTCAGTGGTGGAAAGGCACCAGCGGCAGCGTGTGAGTAAGAGCGGCGGACAGAGCAAACCACAGTTGGGTGGCCGTCCCCGCAGCGTCGACATGGGCGGTCACATCCTTCACTAACGTGACCGTGCACACCGCAGCGACCACAATACGGTGTTGTGCACTGGGCTCGTAGATGGTACCCTGAGCCGCATCTTCGACATACACGCTGGAGACCACGGTAGTCAAACGTAGCACGGTGACCGGAGATGCGCAGGTAGTTCGGCACAGGATTAGCGGCGTTCATCTCCATTCGAACATGCCGCATTCCAGTGAGTACGCCGCGTCACCCGCTCATCAAACCACTGGTGACAGTGAGCACCTTGCCATATGGGGATAACGCTTGGACGAGAGCTTCGTTTGAGACGAATGATGGCAGGAACAGGCAGGCGACGTTGGTCACTTGTGGGCCAACGGGAACGACTTGAACACGCTCGCCGCCAATCACCAGGCAGCCAGCATTGACGATTAGAGACATGGAGGCCATGCTCTTAACGGTGACTTGGAAGTTTCGAGCTCCCTGATGCTGCACGCAGTATACCTCTGAGAGGCCGACTATTGAGGCCGTCGCATCAACGACGGTCTCGGCACTAGTCCCCGTAGGGACAACAACGTCGAAGACAAGCGCCTTCGAAGGCGTCCAAGACGCGACGGGCACCATGACTCGTACTGACGGACGCCCCTGACGTAGAACGATCAGGGACGTCCTTCGCACTTGCAAACCTTAAAGCTTCACCCAATCCTTCGAAAACGAAGCGTTTCCCTCGCACGCCCAACGAGTTCTGTGCTTGCTGCTGCCAATTTATACCCGCAAATTCTTAATCTCATCTGCCCTCCTAACCTTCTGTCTCCCCCTAACCCGCTTGCCTTCTCTGGGAATTCAGTTGGTATCTCTTAATGACCAGTGGTTATCCTGTCTACGCGCTACATGCCCAGCCCATGTCCATTTCTTCTTGATTTCAGCTATGATATCTTTAACCCCAATTTGCTCCCTAATCCACTCTGCTCTCTTCTTGTCTCTTAAAGTTACACCTACCATTTTTCTTTCCATTGCTCGCTGCGTCGTCCTCAATTTAAGCTGAACCCTCTTTGTAAGTCTCCAGGTTTCTGCTCCGTAGCTAAGTACCGGCAAGATACAGCTGTTATATACCTTCCCCTTGAGGGATAGTGGCAATCTACCTGTCATAATTCGAGAGTGCTTGCCAAATGTGCTCCACCCCATTCTTATTCTTCTAGTTACCTGAGTCTCGTGGTTAGGCTCCGCGGTTATTACCTGCCCTTAGTAGACATAGTCTTTTACAACTTGAAGTGCACTATTATCTATCTCGAAGCGCTGCTCTTTTCCGAGGTTGTTGCACATTACTTTCGTTTTCTGCAGATTAATTTTAAGACCCACCTTTCTGCTCTCCTTGTCTAATTCCGTAATAATGAGTTGCAATTCGTCCCCTGAATTACTCAGCAATGCAATGTCATCGGTGAAGCGCAGGTTACTAAGGTACTCTCCATTAACTCTTATCCCTAACTGTTCCCATTCTAGGCTTCTGAAAACCTCCTGTAAGCACGCGGTGAATAGCATTGGAGAGATTGTGTCTCCCTGCCTTACACCCTTCTTGATTGGTATTCTGTTGCTTTCTTTATGAAGCACTATGGTAGCAGTTGATCCCCTGTAGATTTCTTCCAGGATGTTTATATATGCTTCACCGACACCCTGATTCCGCAGTGTCTGCATGACAGCTGATATTTCTACTGAATCAAACGCCTTCTCGTAATCTATGAAGGCTATGTATAGTGGTTGGTTATATTCTGAGCATTTCTATATTACCTGATTGATAGTATGAATGTGGTCGATTGTTGAGTAGCCTGTTCATAATCCTGCTTGTTCCTTTGGTTCATTGAATTCTAATGTTTTCTTTACTCTGTTAGCAATCACCTTTGTAAATAGCTTGTATACTACAGAGAGCAAGCTGATCGGCCTGTAATTCTTCAAGTCCTTCTCATCGCCTTTCTTATGTATTAAGATGATGTTAGCGTTATTCCAAGACTCTGGCACTCTTCCCTTCAGGAGACATATCGTAAACAGGGTGGCTAGTTTTTCTAACACAATCTGTCCTCCATATTTCAGCAGATCTGATGTTACCTGATCCTCACCAGCAGCTTTGCCTCTTTTCATGCTGTCCAAAGCTTTTCTGACTTCTTCTATCATTACTACTAACACAATCTGTCCTCCATATTTCAGCAGATCTGATGTTACCTGATCCTCACCAGCAGCTTTGCCTCTTTGCATGCTTTCCAAAGCTTTTCTAACTTCTATCATTACTGGTGGGGTGTCATATGGGTTACTGCTAGTTCTTATAGTATTAAAGTCGTGGTTGTCCCAGCTACTGTACAGATTTCTGTAGAACTCCTCCGCTATTTTAACTATCCTATCCATATTGGTAGCTATTTTGCCTTCTTTGTCCCTTAGTGCATACATCTGATTTTTACCCACCAACTCATTGAGGAAGGACATGAAATAGCCTTTCAATGGCTCCCTAGTCATTGCGGAATAATTGGCAATCAACGGGCCGATCAAGCTGCCCGTTCTGCCCATACTGAAAGCGATGAAATACCAATATCGCTTTCCAGAACTGACGCTGCACGGGAACTCCACATGCTTGCTCGCAAGCGCACCTCGTCACAATGGAACGAGTCACATTTCATCCATGCACGGTTAGGTACTTTGGACCCAACTCTTAGTCTTCGACTTCCTCCGGAATTACGCCGACGAGACGCTACTATGCTGTGCAGATTATGGTTGGGCGTCTCATTTACCAATGCGTACGTGTTCCACATAGGAATGGCAGACACTGCTGCATGCGACCATTGTGGCAGTGGTGAAACAACTTGGCACATTCTGTGTGAATGCCCACAATATTGCTCGCAGAGACAGTCAATCTGCAATGTACTAGATGAACTGCACAACCAGCCTCTTTCGGAAGAAAGAATCCTGCGCTGCCGACAGGACTTTATGTCGCAGAAGAAGGCTGTGAAGGCGCTCCTGCGCTTCTTGCGTTCAACCGGCCTGTCCAAACGACTGTGATCGGAACTCTCTGAATGTGTGCGCATGTGGTTTTTTTCTAATTTATTTTTTATCTCTCTATTTCTATCCTCTTTCCGACCCTTTTCCCCACCCCCGTACAGGGTACCAACCAGTTCATTTAGGTTAACCTCCTTGTATCTTCCTTTTATTTATTTCTCTCTCTCTTTTGCCTATCCCAAGTTTCCTCTTCACTGCTTTGACGCTTCCTCCGTTTTTCAGAGCGTGTTCAAATCCCTCCATGTTATACCTTCTTACATCAGATACCTTACGCCTATTAATCAACTTCGAAAGCTCTGCCAGTTCTATTTTGTCTGTTGTACTTGAGACTTTCATGATTTGATGCTTCTTAATGAGATTCTTCGTTTCCTGGGAAAGCTTGCCAGTGTACTGTCTAACTACCCTGCCTCCAACTTCCACTGCACAATCCGTAATGATACTCGTCAGATTATCATTCATTGTATCTACGCTGAGGTTGGTTACCTCAATAAGAGCCAAGTACCTGTTCTGAAGCGAGACTATGAATTCCTGTACTTTCCCTCTCAGTGCTAGCTCACTGATTGGCTTCTTGCGTAACATTTTCTGCCGTTCCTTCCTCAAGTCTAGGCGAATTCCAGACCGTACCATTCTATGGTCACTACATCGTACCTTGCCAAGCACTTCCACATCCTGCACGATGCCCGGGTGTGCAATCATTATAAAGTCTATTTTGTTCTTATTTTTGCCATTAGGGCTCCTCCATGTCCACTTGCGGTTTCCTCGTTTTCGGTAGAAGGTATTCAAAATCCGTAAATTATTGCGTTCTGCGAATTCTACTAGTAGCTCTCCTCTGGCGTTTCTAGTACCGATACCATAATCTCCTACTGCCTGGTCTCCAGCCTGCTTCTTCCCTACCTTTGCATTAAAGTCTCCCATCAGTATGGTATACTGTGTTTTTACGTTACTCATTGCCGATTCCACGTCTTCATAGAAGCTTTCAACTGAAGCGTCATCATGACTGGATGTAGGCGCGTAAGCCTGTACCACCTTCATCTTGTATCTTTTATTCAGTTTAATTACGATACCTACCACCCTTTCATTAATGCTATAGTATTCCTCTATGTTGCCAGCTATGTTTCTCTGAATTAGGAACCCCACTCCCAGTTCTCTTCTATCAGCTAAGCCCCTATAACAAAGAACAAGCCTATTCCGCAGCACCGTATGGGCCTCATCTGTCCTCCAAACCTCACTAAGCCCTATTATGTCCCATTTAATGCCCTCTAGCTCCTCGAATAGTACAGCTAGACTTCCCTCACTAGATAAGGCTCTAGCGTTAAACGTTGCCAAGTTCAGGTTCCAATGGTGGCCTGTCCGGATCCAGAGATTCTTAGCACCCTCCGCTGCGTTACAGATCTGACCACCCCCGTGGTCAGTTGCTTCAGAGCTGCTGGGGACTGAGGGCCGTGGTTTATATGACGTATGCATGCGGGAGGTAGTGGCCAGATACTGCACCAGAGTGGTTAATCCTTCTCTGGTGAGGTTGTGCATTTCCGGCGGTGTTTTGCTGGTGAGGCCGCACCCCAGACCTCTTAATGCAGTTCCATCACCACGCGGATTTTTTTTTATCCGGTTGGGAACTGCGCGGCACCGGGATTTGAACCACGGACCATTGGCATGCGAGGCGGATGCTCTAACTACTACGCCATCGCTGCTTATAGTTTCATCACTTGCCAAAGAATGCAGACGAGTCACGATGGAGAACAGTGTTCATAAGAAACTTGCGCATTGGGAAGAAGATGACGGACGCTATGGTGGTTTGTTCTAATTGATTTGCTAGCGACAACTTCATTCTTCCAGGTGAATACACCATTATTTAGTAGGTGTGCATTCCAGTCAGCATTTGAATTCACTAAATAGCATAGTTTCGTTTCTATAAACAAGCGCTTTAGGAAATTTTGTTGCATTATGTGTGTTAGTGTATTTTTACATTTGCTTGTTTTCTGTGGAAGTCGTAGTGCCACCTCTTCCCAAATTGGGCTGCTCTAATCCTTCCCTCCGAAAATTCTTGATCTCACATGTGTTTATATACACGTCCACAAACGCGAATACTATACATAAAGTATGTGTGTACTTCACCGAAAAAAACTTTCGCTGTGCCCTAGTCAATGATGCACGTTTTTTTTCCGCGTGAACTCTAGATGTGAAACCAAAAATATATTTAGTATGGACAAACGTAGGGTGTTTATGCCTTTGTCTGCTCTGCGGTGTCTACAGAGGGTCATGTGTTTTTTATTAAACACTGTGCACTGATACCTTTCGGCTCGTAAGAAATTTAAGAGTAAATGCAAAAGGCAATTGTTCCAGCTTTTGGAGCATTTTACTCATGGGCGCATCACTTGGTTCCTTTTTGACACAGTGTAGTGCAACTCATGTTGAACAGGCTTGTTTCCGAATCATGCATTTATCATCATTCCAATTGTAGTGAATAAGAAAGACGTTGATACCATCAGGTCAGCTATCATCAGCACAAGAAAAAGGCACGAGATTGGCGATCAAGCACCGTCATCTGGGTTCGCCTGCCTTCCTTTAGAGCTACCGCCCGCTTGCTGAGTCCTTCAATAAACCCCCTTTACATTTGGTGGATCGTGCTGGGTAACTGCATCACATACACCCTGGAACTACGATCCCGCACCCTGCCGTCGACCATGCAAGTTGACGCTACCCAACAGACAGCACCTCTCGCGGCTCCTACTTGCCCCGGCCCGGTTCACCAGCGAGACTCCCCGATCTTTTCGGGCGCCGAAGACCAGGACGTCGAGGACTGGCTGTCGTCCTACGAAAAAGTCAGTGGACCAAACAGGTGGGATGACGCTGCTAAGTTGAGCACCGTCAGCTTTTACTTGGCTAATGTGGCGAAACTGTGGTACACAAACCACGAATCCGAGTTCGAGAACTGGGCCACTTTCAAGCAGGCAATATCCTCGGTTTTCGGTCGCCCTGCCGTGTGGAAGTTGCGCGCCGAACAACGCCTGCGCTCACGGGCACAAGAACCTGGCGAAACGTTTACCGCCTATATCGAAGATATACTCGATCTCTGCAAGCGCGTCGATGCCGCAATGAGCGAAAGTGCCAAGATCCAGCACATTATGAAAGGTGTTGATGACGACGTCTTTCAAATGCTCCTGGCGAAGTCTCCTGGCACGGTGTCTGAAGTGATAACTCTGTGCCAGAACTACGACGAATTGCGACGGCAACGAGCTCTCACCCGTCGTCCATTTCAGCCCAACCAACCACTCGCTGCACTGGACGTCGCACCTGATCTCTCCCGCCTTCTAGCACAAATGAAAGACTTTGTGCGTGAGGAGGTCGCACGTCAGCTTTCCCTCCTGCCGTTTTGTCAGCGCCAAGAGCTCCCGCAGCAGCAGCAAGAGCAACCACCGACACTGTTAGCTCCCATCCTCCGACATGCACTGCAGGACCAGATTGCCGAGGCTATGCCAGTGCCCTTTCAGCAGCAAGTTGTCGCCGCGCCTCTTACTTATGCTGACGCAGTAAAGAGGCAGCAGCCACACCAGCCCTCGCCGTTCAATGGACTGCCGCATGTCACCGCTCCTACTCAGTCTTTCGTCGCATGGGCTCCTCCCCTCGCTACCACAGCCTCGACTCAGCCGTATGCCGCGTGGGCGGCGCCCCTTGCTGCAAATGCCTGGCGAACGCGCGATAACCGGCCGATCTGTGTTGCGTGCGGCGGACCTGGCCATATCTCCCGATACTGCCGTCGTCGCGTGCCCGCCTACAAAGACGTCCGACCACGAAGCAACTACATGGACCGACCACCTTTTGGTTATGAAAGTTCGGATCATCAGTCAAACACGTCTTCCCGTGACTATCCAGCAACTTCGTCTCGTCGCACACCTTCACCTAATCGACGCTCCTTGTCACCCATGCGTCCACGACCAGCCCCTCAAAATGAGGGAAACTAGCCGTCGCAGTTCAAGGGGAAAGAACTGCGCTATCGAAATCTTCAAGTCCTCGCACCTTGCTGTCAAATATCGTCGAAGTTTTTGTAGACGGCGCCCATGCATACGCTCTTGTGGATACTGGTGCCGCTGTGTCTGTTATAGACGCCAAACTTTGCCGCAAGCTCCGAAAGGCGACCACGCCACTTGATATGTTCTTACGTGCAGCAAATGGAGAACCTGTTCGACCTATAGCCGCCTGCACTGCCCGACTCAAAATTGCGGAGGACCACTACATTGTTGAGTTTATCGTCCTTTCCTCGTGCTCTCATGACATCATACTTGGCTGGGATTTCCTATCCCGTAATTGTGCCGTTATAGATTGTGCCCGTTCCGAACTTGAACTGCTTCCGTTCTTCGACCAGCCCTACGACCACACTAATCAAGCCGCGCACAAGCTAGTTGTTAAAGAAGACACTGACATTCCACCGACAACAGCTGTTTCGCTCCCTGTGGTCTCCGACGGCATGCGTGATGAAGTAGCATTTTTCGAGCCATCAAGCCTCTTTCTAAGTCGGAAACCACTTCTGCTCCCTTATTCAGCCCTCTCAATTTCTAATGGAGCCAGTGCTCTCTGCCTTACCAATCCCTTTCCGCATACCATCAAACTGTTTAAAGGCGAGTCTCTTGAATGCGTACAGCCCATTGATAACGGACAAATTTTTACCGTGCCGCAAGAATCATCCCAAAGTGACCTCGCCGCCGTCAGTGCTCTTAACCACTCTCATCTACAGGCTTCAAAAGTGTTCGATTCGGCGATCGCAGACGGACTGTCACCATCTGAACAATCTGAACTCCTCCAACTACTGTACCAGTACCGCGAATCTTTCGATGTTGTTCAACCTTCACTTGGCCGCACTTCTACCACTCTACATTCCATCGATACCGGCTCCCATGCGCCACTACGACAGCGACCATATCGTGTTTCTGTCGCGGAACGCCAAGTTATTACCGAACAGGTGAACGATATGCTGCAACGTGGCGTCATTCAACCTTCACAATGTCCATGGGCCTCGCCTGTAGTGCTCGTTAAAAAAAGGATGGTTCCGTTCGCTTCTGCATGGATTACCGGCGCCTAAATAAGATCACTCGAAGAGACGTGTATCCTTTACCCAGGATTGACGATGCCCTTGGTACTTTACAAGGTGCCGAGTTTTTCTCATCATTAGATTTGCGCTCAGGGTACTGGCAGGTCCCCCTTGTAGATGCCGATCGACCAAAAACAGCCTTCGTGACACCGGACGGTCTGTATGAGTTTAATGTCATGCCCTTCGGCCTATGCCATGTGCCTGCCACCTTCGAGCGCAGGATGGACTCGGTTCTTCGGGGTTTGAAATGACAAATCTGTCTCTGCTATCTCGACGATATAGTCGTCTTTGCGCCAGACTTTGGAACACATCTCGAGCGCCTGGAACACGTCCTCACGTGCCTGAAGAATGCTCAGCTCCAACTCAACCTCAAGAAGTGTCACTTCGCTGCTCGGCAACTTACGATTCTCGGGCACGTCTTATCAAAGGACGGTATACTTCCAGACCCGGCTAAGTTACTTGCTGTCGCCGACTTCCCCAAACCAACGACTATGAAGCAGTTACGGAGCTTCGTGGGGTTATGCTCCTACTTTCGCCGGTTCGTGCGCAACTTCGCCTCTATCATTGCGCCTTTGACCAAACTTATAGGCAGCACCACTGATATTTCGTCATGGTCTTCTGAGTGTGACCAAGCCTTCTGTACCCTTCATCGTCTCCTCACTTTGCCACCAATATTGCGTCACTACGATCCTACGGCAGCAACTGAGGTCCACACCGACGCCAGTGGTGTCGGCCTCGGTGCGGTTCTCGCGCAACGCAAGCCTGGATTCGCCTAGTATGTCGTGGCCTACGCCAGCAGAACTCTTACCAAGGCTGAATCAAACTACAGCGTCACCGAGAAGGAATGCTTGGCGATCGTTTGGGCGCTTGTCAAGTTCCGCCCATACCTTTATGGCCGTGCTTTTGATGTAGTAACGGACCACCACGCATTATGCTGGTTATCTTCGCTTAAGGACCCATCGGGTCGTCTTGCCCGTTGGGCTCTTCGGCTTCAAGAATATGACATTCGCGTGGTATATCGTTCCGGCCACAAGCATGCCGATGCTAATGCACTGTCACGATCTCCCCTATCCCCGGACATCGCATCTGTTTTCTCGGACAACACGTTGTCAGCGCTTGACGAGGACACCATCTCTTCTGCACAACGCAATGACCCATGGATCGCTTCGCTTCTTGACGCGTTATCCGAGGCACCGACACTTCCAACCACTCGAACCCTGCGCCGCCAGGCGCCGCACTTCAGTATTCGGGATGGCCTTTTGTACCGGCGCAACTATTCAGCAGATGGTAGGAAATGGCTACTAGTCATTCCCCGAACGCTGCGCTCTACCATCCGCGCGTTGTTTCATTCCGACCCGCAATTTGCTCACGCCGGTGTTTTCAAGACCTACGAGCGCCTACGAAAAAGGTATTACTGGCGCGGAATGTTTACCTTCGTCCGCCAGTTCATTCGCGGCTGCCACAAATGTCAGTGGCGGAAAAGCCCGCCACATCCTGCAACAGGTTCATTGCAGCCACTTACATGCCCAGACCGCCCATTCGACCGCCCACTTACTGCCATACTCGCCAGATCCCTCCGAATACAAGCCTGTCTCGGAAGGCGCTCGTTACGCAGAAGAGTGCCGCAAGCTAGCCAAGCGGCTTACTACATCCGACCAACAGCGCCAGAAGGAGATCCGTGACGACGACCATCGTTCTGCACCAACGTTCGTTCTTGGAGCACTTGTATGGCTTCATGTACCGCCCTGCGCCCCTGGTGTATCACCCAAGCTACTCTCCAATTATCATGGTCCCTACCGCGTGGTCGAGCGTACTTCACCCGTGAACTACGCCATTGAACCCCTCATGCCACCGAGCGACAGTCGTCGGCGTGGACGTGATATCGTTCACGTAAACCGTCTGAAGCCGTACTTTGACCCGCTTGGCCCCACGTGTTAGATCGCCAGGATGGCTTCAACTTTTTCGCCGGGGGTAATTGTAGTGAATAAGAAAGACGTCGATATCATCAGGTCAGCTATCATCAGCACAAGAAAAAGGCACGAGATCGGCGATCAAGCACCGTCATCTGGGTTCGCCTGCCTTCCTTTAGAACTACCACCCACTTGCTTAGTCCTTCAATAAACCCCCTTTACACAATGAATAAGTGATTGCTAATTTATGAAAACCTAGAGAGGTTAATTAAAAAAATTGTTATGAGTTTCAATTATTTATTTATACTTTCACCAGGGTCATACGGCTGACATTAATGTGTGGACGGGGTCAGGCTTAAGCACCCTGTATACGAGTTTGCGCACACGTAGTGTGGGTGTATATATGTTCGGGCGTGTGTAGTGTGCATGCGTATATCTACTTTGAATATCAAGTGCTGCCAACTCGAACAAACGAGTGCTGGAAAACACATGAGCTAATAAGATGGATCAGCAAAGAAAAAGAAAGGAGCACTCCTCTTACAATCGAAACTATTATTCGCCTAGTCTCAAGATACACTTACCTAGGCATAGCACCGTTTTGTAATCAAGCGAACGGCATGTGTATTCAGATTTTACGGGACAACAGAACTAAATGAGTACATGCAATCGGCAGCACGGGTCACAGCACAGAGTTGCCTCGAAAACTGTTAACGGGGGACTGACACAAAAACTTTGGCCTCTTATTGCTGATATGCGTTGCTGGCACTGTTAGTCATAACTAGAGACCTGATTATAACCAAATGCCTATTTTGTTTCCTGCGTTCCTATTGCACCACTTTGAGATATGAGCATGAATTAGAGGCTAAGAAAACCTTTTATAACGTTTTTATTGTGCCCATAAATGCTTAATTTGGACGTTTGAGCCTAAATTCCTATAGGTGCCTATTAATGCCTATTTTCTAAAGTGGTGCCTATATGAATGCTATTTACCCTTAAATCTTGCTTTCGAGCACAGTTGGAGACCAATATTCATGTTACTAGGCAAAACTGAGCTTTCGGAACTCTGTGGGTTGCAACCTATACTCCATTTCATAAGTTCCTTTCAGCACTGTCAATGCTACGTGAACAACATAGAACAACTTAATGTAATCAGTAAGGCCACTTTACTCATCACGCGTGTGCACAACACTTGAAATTTCAAATGCTCACTAATTATACATACCAAACGCTACCAGGACGTAAACCACTTCTCGTGGTATCGCTGCTGGACAGAGGTCATTCTGCCCCAGGGTGATGAATCGTTTCCGTGACACAAGTAGATTGGAACTTCTTCCGCACATGATGTCGTTGGAATCCCGAACCTATCCATGGTAAACAATGCACAGGAACCACAACATAAATCTAATTGCATAAATCAGAGAACAAGAATATTTGACTCCAAAGATCATTTGACGCTTTATACGCGTCACCCGTGTGCCGCGCCTTCGGGATCAGCACTGCTTTGACCAAGCGATGATGTCATGTGATGATGCCTTCATGTGACATCATGATGACGTCGCAAATTATGGCACCTTCTAGTGTCATCGTGTGACGCCACAAGGCTCGATGACGCCAAAGAGCACGTTGTGACTTCATCAGAGGAAGTCACAAAGAGGCAAGATTTTGAATCCCTTGAGCGGACGCCTACGGTCACATTTAGTGTTTTATGAGGCATGCAAGGCTTCCACCCCAACAAATATAAGTAATAGCTTTTCAAACGACTGCGGCGGTCCCACTAACACCTCTACTTCAGTAGCAAAATAAATCTAACTAAACTTAAACTAAGCCGTCCGGCTAAAAATCTGTTGCGGCTTTAGCCCCGAAGATGCACGGTCATTTCACGGTCATGTTGGCTCCATGTATAAGGAGAAGTGCAACCCTTTCTCCCCCCGCCCCCTTCCCAAAGTGTACTTGGCTTTAGGTGGACGCTTAAGGCCCGCAGGCCCTCATACAAAAAGTGTTCGCACGCAACGACGAGCCTTTTCAGCACGTATTGTTTTTCACTCGTCAAAGCACACTGTTTTATTTTAAGGTTTTGTTTATGTCAGTGATCCCATGGGCGCGAAGAATACAAAAAGCCCAATATCAAGCGTTCGCGGAAATACCCTAAAAAATCAGAGAATCCCTGTCAGTCGTTTACTATGTTTAGGGATGGAGAATCTTTGTCACTTGTCACAAAAATTCTGTCACTACTTTTACTTGAAAAACTTTCCGCGATCATCCTTCGAATTATGATAAGCGAATTTTCTGAGAGAATACGCAAAACGCTATCCATTTAGCATTATTCTACAAAGCAACTAATCACTAAATTGGTGCGCTTACCATGTTTCCGTGGGCTTGTAGCCATCTCCTAAAGAGGTAGTCATCGCAATCGCAGGTGTAAGGGTTGCCAGATAACCAAATGGACGTAAGGTTGAGTTGCGTGACCAAAAAGAGTGGCAACCGCTTGAGCTTGTTGCCACGCAAATCGAGATGATTCACTGTTAGCGGTATAGACGTGACGTTGATACTGATCAAGGCATTGTCTTTCAGTACGAGGACTTCAAGATGGGGCGCCGCTGTCTTGATAACGTCATCCAGAAGGCGCAGTCCATTTCCGCTCAGGTCTAATTGCGTCGTACTTTCCGGAAGTACTCTGGGGATCCTGCCGGCAGTGGCCGACGAACAGTTTACAGTGATGTCTCTTTCTGCGTGCGCTCTCACGTTGCAGTGACAGTGACATCCAGGTTCGCACTTATCTTCCCACCTGAGTAAATCTTCGTGTGGCAAAAGGCTCAGTTGTTCTCCTTTTAGCCAGAACGGTTTTGCACACCTCGCGATTCCTCTCACCTGAATGCTGCTCTCCTCTTGCATGAGCCAAGCCAAGCGGCAGTCGCAGGTCAAAGGGTTGTCTAAATGAAGAAAAACAAGGAGCGAATGAGAAGTCTGGCGGAACATTTTCCAATCAGGCGTCCATTGCAGAGCAAACGCCACTTAGTGGTTGGTGATTTAAATGCGATACTGGGAAACTTGGTACTGCTGACGGTGAGGTCGAGAACGTAGGTGTCGAAGGCGACTATACCCAGTATACAGTTGTTCAGTGTGTGGTTCTCAGCCGCATCAGCAGAGCGCTGCAATCCTTCGTGTCGCAGTTAGGCAAGCCTCAGCCACTTCTCGCTGCGCGGCACGTGAACTCGCTCACTCATCGCCAGCAGCGCTCCACTGACCTCAACAAGAACCATGGACTGAACAGTGGTCTACCGTATGCAGTGTGTAGTCACTCCGTGTCTTGAACGCTCTCGTTGTCATCGTCAACTTCACCGCCTTAAGCGATTCGCGGCGAGTATATAGCGTTCCAATCGACGACCATTGCACCTATGAACTTGGTACGAACGTTTAAACCGAGCACTATACTTTTTCTTGTAGTTGGCAAGTTTCTGTGGTAGGTTACTCAATTTTGATTGAGCCTATGCCATTTTCAACAAAGGTGAATTATTTGGGAATCGCTAGATGCCGACATCGCTCACGCATTCACAGTAACTTCAGGGCAGTGTCAATGCGTATAATTGTAATTGATGCGGCAGGCTCTTATTGCTAGGTTTAGAACAAATCAAACCCCTTACCGTTCATTTCTGCCTCCGCGGTGTAGGGCGTCCCGGGATTTTTGAGATAATGTACGCTATACATCGTACACAAAGGAGTAACAGACGGTGTTCATAGCTGCGACATATTGTTTTTTTTCTTTGTGCGCCTTGACGCTTGTGTGTCTGCACGTGACAGGCGTTCTTTTTAACTAGCCGTGAAGCGCTAGGTGAATCTAATCTTTCAGCGCACTTGAATCTGGTAACTTTTAACCAACAATATTTACGTGACGCGTTGACTGCTATTAATCAAGTTTACGTAGATGGAAGACCGCATAAATTAGAAGAGGAAGGCAATGCAGCAGGGCATACCTCCGAAACAGTGAACTCATCAGTGCTGATAATTGTTCAATGTGGCCATACATGCAATATTCATTAGAGCAATAAATGAAAAGAAAACAGAGACGTAACCCTCAATGAGTACGACTGCAGGGGCGATGATATCCGGTGAAAAGTCACTTCTTCGGAGCAGCTCCAGTTGATTTGCAGCAAGGTTCAAGTGCGCCAGGCTGAATGCTCCTATAAAAGCGCCTTCCACATTACTGATGTTGTTTGCCGCTAGGGAAATGGTCGTCAACTCTAGATTGTTCAGAAATTCACCGGCTTCCAATCTCAATATCGCGTTTTGCGACGCACCAAGATAATGCAATTTAGGCAGATTACTCGCAGAACCATTCAGGGAAATGATTTTATTTTTGTGTAGGTGCAGCACCCTTAATCTGAGCAGTCCCTTGAATGCGCTCTTTCCAATCCAGGCGATATGATTTGAAGTAAAGTCGATGTGCACTAGGTCAAAGTTGTCTTGAAAGGCACCATCTGGAATGCTGGAAATTAAATTGTACCTCATATAGAGCTCCCGGAGCTGAGTCAGGCCGTTGAAAGTGAGGCTGATATCCACAATGCGATTGAAAGACAGCTTGATTATTTTAATCTTCTGCGTATTGTTGAACAGCATCAAAGCCGAGGTTAACTTGTTGATAGACAGATTTATCTCTTGAAGAACCGAATTACGCGCAAAGAGGGAGTCACTTAGCTTCGCAATACTATTATTGCTCAGGTCAAGGGTGGTCAACTTTTTGAGTTGCTGGAAAGCTCCGGCGGTTACGTTTGTCAGGAAGTTCTCTCTGAAGACGAGTCGCTGAATCTGAGCATTCTGGAATCTTGTAATCTGGCTTATGCAGTTATGTTCCAGCGTGAGTTCCTTCAAGGATGACAACGTGAATCTTGCAATGCTGTCCGCCTCACAGATGTTGTTCAGGTTGAGATCAAGAACCTGAAAGAGAAGTGTGCGGGTCGGTGAGCGAATGCATAGTGAACAAAACGAACGGAAATTTTCGTTATTTCTCCTATTGTGGCACTGCTCACGACAAGCGTTTGTGCAAACTTTCTAGTTGTAACGTTTGAAGTAAACTGGCTTCATAAATGAACAGGAGCATAATTTGTGTCAGTGAGTCAAAAGTGTGTGTGTGTGTGTGTGTGTGTGTGTGTGTGCGTGTGTGTGTGTGTGTGTGTGTGTTCGCGTGTGTGTGTTCGTGTGTGTGTGTGTGTGTGTTCGCGTGTGTGTGTTCGTGTGTGTGTGTGTGTGTGTGTATGTGTGTGTGTGTGTGTGTATGTGTGTGTATGTGTGTGTGTGTGTGTGTGTGTGTGTGTGTGTGTGCGATCACTGTCGCACAAAATAAGAAAAAAAAGCTCAATTTGAAGGACAAGTGAGGCTAGAGCCTGGGTCTGCTGCGTGCCAGCACAGTATGATACCACTGAGCCACGCCGATTTTTTTTTTATATTGAGCCATGCCGATTCTTGAGGCTTGTTCGCAAACTTGCCTTAGACAGGCTTGATGTCGGGTAAGGAATCACGTTAGTATGAGTAAAAAGCGTTTTACAACAGCAAAACAACCACCTGGCGTCACACAATGCAAATAGCGTAACAGGCGGATCGTCCAATGCTCCAAGCTATAGCTATATACAACCCACTAAAACGCCAGGCCTGTGCGGAAGGCGCAGCACAGTCACAGTGAAAGCTAGAAGAGCGGCCTTTCAGAGCCCGTTCGAAAAACTCATTGTGTAACTACTGCAAGCACACTTTCTTGATACCCACGGGGTCATTATTAATAATTTTTGGGTAGTGGGCCGGCATTCCCTATGCTATTTTTAGTCATTGTTTTGGGAAGAGTGGTGTCCGCTAAA
The DNA here is from genome assembly GCF_043290135.1 of Rhipicephalus microplus. Classification (NCBI taxonomy): domain Eukaryota; kingdom Metazoa; phylum Arthropoda; class Arachnida; order Ixodida; family Ixodidae; genus Rhipicephalus; species Rhipicephalus microplus. Next base: position 146,926,202 of record NC_134705.1, read on the forward strand.
CATTTGCAAGGAATTTTGTGTCAATTGTTCATGGAGTGACTGACGACGATGAGGAATAATGGCTTAAGTTGGTATGCGCCACAGTTAATAGTGGAAAAAGAACAAGCTTATGTGATAGATTGGAGCATTGGATGGCCCACTCGTTACACTATTCGCATTGTGCGCCAACTGGTTGTTCTTTCACTGTTTTAAAACGCTTTATAAGTCGTATTCACGCGATTGCTTTCTTGACTCAAGCCTGCCTAAGGCAAGTTTGACAACAAATTACAAGTACTGGTGTAGCTCCGGGGTATATTACTGTGCTGGCACCCAGTGGACCAGAGTTCAAACTCCACTTTTTCATTGGTGCTAGGTCAAGTTTGCCTAAGGCAAATGTGACAACAAGTTAAAAGCACCGGCGTAACTCGGTGGTAGAATACTGGGCTGGCACCCAGCGGACCAGGGTTCAAGCCTCACTGTGTCAATGGTGCAAGGTTTTTTTTTTCTAATTTCGTGCTATGTGGTTACGGACACCGGCGGCAGCGGTGGACAACTGCGCGTGACCCGAGTTGTAATCTCATGCAAGCTTTCGCTGTAGAAAGATTGTTCTTGACCACCTATTAACTGTGGTGCATACCCACTTTAGGCAAAGTTCCTCATCGTCGTCAGCCACTCCACGAACAATTGGCACAAAATTCTTTAAGAGTTTAGTCGACGCCACGCTTCTCAGAAGAATGACGATGGATAGCATATTGAATGCTGGCCAACTGCACAGAAGTTATTATTTTTATTAATGTAGTAGTGGGTACCAGCAAGTATGCTTGCAGCAATTACCCAATGAGTGTTTGTAAAAGTCTCTGGAAGACCGCTCTTCAAGATTTAGCTGTGACTGCTGCGCCTTCTGCGCATGCCTGGCGTTTTTTTTCGTCGTTGTTGCTTTTTTTTCTGCAATAAAAATAGACATGTAGGGTGCCTCATTGACTGTGTAAGTTCTGAAAGCCTCTAGCATGAAACAAGCAAAAAAATAACTGAACCCCACCGCGGTGGTCCAGTGGCTAAGGTACTCGGCTGCTGACCCGTAGGCCACGGGATCGAGCCCCTGCTGTAGGTTCGTGTGCTCAGATTTAGGTGCACGTTAAAGAACTCAAGGGATCAATCAATCAATATACTGAGGTGCAGACAGTTGGTGGTGCGAACACGTGTCGAAAAAAAAAACACGGTACAGCCGTCACATCGGGTGAACGTCATTTGTTGTTAAGTGCCATCAACAGATCTTGATTTATGGAGCCATGCCCAGAATTACGTTCCTCGTGAACCCAAGCGCTACTTATCGGCTCACCGCTTCTGGTGTTGCAAATGACCATGTTGTTGATGGCATCGTTACGCCATAGAGTTTCCTAATATGCACTAGAGGGAACTCTGGCGCTAGTGTCTACGGGAGCTGCAAGGCACGGCGTTTCAGCGAGCATGTGAATGATCGGTAGTATACACATTTGTCTAATATTCGTACTTCTGGCCTTCTTTTGGCTCCGTGTGTGTTCGTGTGGCTTGGAACTGTGTTCTAACGAAACAAATATTAGCAAATGTACAGCACTAGCGCTTCACTATCTTATTCTCTCAAACTTACCTTTCCTAATTGGGTCACGAAGTTCAAACCAGTTGAATCTTTCTTTCAAAACAAAACCGAAACACAGCAATAAACGAAGCCGCAAGTACGATTCGCTGCCCGCAAGTACGAAGACTAGGCAAATGTGTGTGCTACCCATTATTCCCATGGTCGCTGAACGATCGCAGCGCCAGAGTCCCCTCTAGTTAATTTTAGAAAACTCTATGCGTTACGCAACTATGAGAAATTGGTTATATGAAACATCTGCGGCTTCTCAACATATGTGTGGGCGTACATTTCTGCATATCTTTAGTGCCATTTCGTAATGTTTCGCTCAATCGAAAAATGTTCTTCAGTCTTCTTCCTTCCGCATTCTTCGCACAGCCCCGATTCCCAAGGTACGTGGCATCTGCTGAATTTTTTGTTTAAGTCACAATGTTGCGATTGGTTTCTCAGACGAAGAGCTTGAATTCTCCTTTTATTGATCGGTACCCAACTGCAATAATTGATAATTAGTTCAACTTTATTACTTACCCTCCAATATTTTTAACTTTCCAATTACTGCATAAGTCTTTCACGCAATATATTAGCAATAAACATAAAAAAACACCGACGGTCACTCACCTCCAAACCGCTCAGATGATCGAACACTCCTTCCACCGAATGAATGTGGTTATTATTCAGTTTCACAAGCACGAGAGATTTTGCTTGCCTGAAAAGCTTTGGCGATAAATTGTGGATGCTGTTTTGCGATAAAACCAGATAGCGCAGCTTCGGTAAGCCAGTTAGATATTCCTCTTCTAAAGTCTCTATTTTGTTCCGGCTGAGATCTAGACGGACCAATTTTGGAAGATCAAGCATTCCCTGAAGATGTTTGATGAGATTCCTTCGCACCAGGAGCGTAACTAGGGCTCTTGCAGCGTTCAAAGCAATAGGGACACCTTGCAGCTTATTTCCATCCAGTTGTATTCCACTTAGATTTTTGAAGCAGCACATGTCTGCATCGGAAATCTCACGTAGGCCGCATGCAATGACGCGCAACCTGGCAATTGTGTGGTTTTTAAACCAAGAATCTGGAAATTTTGGCATACTAATTTTGATCATGGAAAACCTCACTATAAAAAGTCCTTGCAGCTTTGCCATGTCCAGGTCAAATTCTTCATCTGGAGACGATGATGTGCACTTGACGGTGAGGCCATCTATCCTTCGCAGACAGGAACAGCGCTTAAGAACTGGACAGGTGTAGTTCCCTCTTCTTCTTTTTCTTACTGCTTCCGATAAACATATCATCAATGCCATTATGATCACTAAAGCCAGCTTACGCCGGTCGTCAGGCCTTCTTGATGACCACGGATGCATTTTTCGTCGATTTCTTGCCGTCTGCTTGCTCCTGCATGACCTTGAAGTAATAATGCAGTAGGCTTACCCTTCCATTTGATATGAAGGGCGTGATGAGTGCACAGCCAGCGTGGCGTTGAACAGACCAGCAATTCAAGACGTCGACTGCATATTTCTTGGATTACGAAATCACAAATTACCTACCATACACCCAAAGCAAATCTGACCTTTTCACCAATGTAGCCCTGCACTTCCAGATGAAGGCACATGCTAGAACTTTTAGCTGAGGTATTCTACGGTTTGGACGTGACGAATTCTTCACTACTCTTTAAAAGCAGCACAGCAAAGCACATCTGTATGCAACATGGCTCTTCGATCACTTAAAGGGCACAGTGTTGTAGCACCAAATATCAACGTCCCGATCCGACCAGTTGGTGGGAGCGAAAGATTCCGGATCGTCGACAGGAGTTTTTTCGTCTTGTTTCGGGCGCAAGCTTCTCGCAGCGGCATCGACAACTACAGAAACATGTTCCCGAGAAAACAGTCCACCGACTTCACGTCACTCTGATGGAGCCTGTCCGAATGCTTAGGTTGATATCAGGGAGAGGGATGTGTGGAAAGAGAAACATCCTGCGGAAGTCTTTGAGAATCGAGCACTCTTTGCTTGTTCGGCTCGTGACGAGCCACAAACCACCTTATCTCATCGCTTTCTGCAATTGGCAAGGAAATTTACTTCAAACGAATTGTATGAGAGGGTGATTCCACCTCGCTGCTGAGAGACGCAAGAAACGTCAGAAAAACACGTGCACTAATTGGGTAAGAAGAAATAACTAGCTATTTGTCAAATCTATAACAATATCTGTTCGCAAACGAAAAAGACAAAAAATCACGCCATAGACACAACTTGCACGCAAAATGTGTCTAATCAGTTTTCTGCGTGCGTTAACGTAGCACGCGGCAGTCATGTGGGTATCTGTAGCCAACTATCCCCTTCCTTAGCTCTACACTCTTAAAAAAAGTTAGTAAAAAAGGTAAGAACTGCAAGCAAATAGGTAGTAACTGCAGCGGTTACTACCCTATTTAAACCGTTACTACACTTTTGCGACCTGTTTACTACCAACGTTAGTAAACAGTTGCTAGCTGCTCCCGTTACTAACTTTTGCGACCTGTTTCCTACCTACGTTAGTAAACGATTAGTAAGTGAAATGAAAGAGGTAGTAACTGCAGCTATTACTACCTTTCTTGCCCCTATACTACCTTTTTGCTAGTTGTCTTTTGACTATTTAATCCAAAATAGTGTGTGATTCTGATTCTGAATATTTATGACAGGAATCGTCTCGACCTATTATCATTAAACAAAAAAATGGCGCAGGTGATATCTATAGATCAAGAAAATACATTTTGTTTTAAATTACGCAACTGAGATATGTAAACGTGATTTCGATGTTGTCGAAACAGAGAAGTACAAATTAGCCTACCAGGCAAGTGTACACGCATTGCAATAGACAAGTACAACAAACTTAGTAAATTACAGCACATATTAATAGGACCGGCGGATCAAAATAACCAGATGGTTGCAATTAGCCCCGAAAATGGTCACAATCCACTGTGGCGTGTCTCAACATTATCATTGTTTTGGCGCGTCAAACCCCAAAAATGAATATTACCTTGTAAACGCTGATATATTAGCCTTGTGAAGCATTCAAATGCACTGAGGAGGAGTTCATAACCTCGTTTCAGTCACTGTAGATAATAACTTTTCGTGACCCTTTTATAATAAATAAATATGACATACAATTTTTCATAAGTAAGGCTCATTAAATGTCGTGTGCGACGCCGCCGAACATACGTAACCAGGTAGTATAAAATAGTGTTATAGGTTCAAATTTGTTATAATTCATCCTGAAACACAAGTGCTTCCCTGTGCCAGACATGCCCCTGCAAAGAGCGGGCTATATATATTCCTGGCGTACTTTATACTCCGTGTATGCATAAGAAATAGTGAACTTGTTAGGTCTATGTATTCTTCGCGTTCATCAAACACCACGTTTCATTACCCGAAGTTGTCTGTTAACGAGACATTAAATGGCGAACTTTAGCAGAGGAGAAATAATATCATAATAAACAGCGTTATTTCTTGAAGCCTTTGACAGTTACTACCCATGGGTGGTAACGACTAGGGTAGTAACAGTTACTAAATGCTGGTAGTATCAGCAAAGGTAGTAACTGTTACCACCCTCGCCATTACTAACTGCGCTTATTGCCAGGGTTGTAACATATGTGACAAACCATTACTACACCAAAGTTAGCAAGTACTACCACCTTCTTTCTAAGATTGTAGATTACATCAGCCAGTCCTTGTTCTATCTATCTATCTATCTATCTATCTATCTATCTATCTATCTATCTATCTATCTATCTATTTATCTATCTATCTATTAAATTTGAAACATTTCATTGCGCACTGCAAGCACTTCTGGCGTCTATCTGTGTATCTACTTATTTATCTATGCAGCCGCTTATGTCTTGGTGCTCTCGTGATCAAACCCATAACTTGGGGTGAACCGAAATTAGTATGACAGAGTCAGATGCTTTGAAGATAATGATGCTTTGTTTAAGACGCAGGTTTGTTTGTTTGTTTGTAACCTCTAATCCTTGGCTTATACCCACTCCGGGGGATTGGCCAAGAGAACATGTAGTCTCATATGGACGATATTTGCACTATTGCTTACAACGAGAAAAAAAAAGGGGGGGGGGAGTTATAGAGTGAAGACAGTATATTAAAAAAAGGAACTAAATATTCAGATAGTGAGAAAAAAATCAACAAGAAAGGAGACACCAATAGCTACACCTTGATTTTGGGAGCCAACCAAACAGCTGGTTTTGCCAAACCCGATTAATTTGGTATGTCAAGAATTCATGTAGATTTGAAAATTACTTTTTGACCCGTTTTTTTTTTTGAGTACCTGGTAACGTGGACTTATTGTTGAAGAACGTCTAGAGTCTTGAATAAAATTACACACCGCATCGAATGCATCTCTGTGGTAATTTTCCGAAACAGAGGCACCAAAATTCAGAACATTTTCTGTGGGTAAATTTAAACCTAGCTTCGCAAACAGAATATCTAGAAGTCGTTTCCTAATTAATGCGTAGTTCGATTGTTTCTGATTCTTTGCAAAACGGACAAAGGGGGGAAAGTGTCAGACCAGCTCTGTGTAAATAAAAAGTTAATGGGAGGACACGGCACCGGAATCTGGAGATTACAACTTCAAGTCTTTTTGACGGACTCCACTGAGATTTTCATGGAAATTCGAGGTGCTGATAATCGGTCCATTGTGTGATATTTTCTAAGCTATCTGTAAAAATAGCGAATTTCCTTTATCTAACCCCTGATAAGTATTCGAACTCGGGAAGTACTGAAAATACTGGTCCATCAAGTGATGCTCGCACCAAAGCATCTACCAATTCATTTAATTGAAATCCGCAGTGAACTGGGACCATCACTAATTTGAGGAGTTTTAAAGGGGCGGTGCTAATGTGTGGAACGCTGCTAGGGCACGAGATTGTTCGGAGGTTGTCAGAGCTGCACACACCGAAGGTGAGGCTGTTAGGATGATTGCACTGGTCTCGGTCGTAGGAATTTTTCGAAGAGCTAAAATATTAGCTACTAGCTCGGCTTCAAATATAGGAGTGAAATTTGGAACCCTTACTGAAAAAGACCAGCCGAGGAAATCAGACGCAATTCCTACGCCTGCCTTTTCATTGTTGACAGAAGCATCTGTAGCTATTACATTTTTTGTGTCTGCATGTACCAGGTAATCTTTTCATGTAGTGGTCAAAAATCTAAGAGATTGCAACTTGGTTTGTGGGGGAAGATTTCATCGTAATTTATTCTAATGTTAATGTCACAATCACATCGCGTACGTTGTCAAACACTCTCCACCAAGCAGTGGCACATACCAGCGGGCGGATATATGTGCCACTGTTATTCGGGTTGTGCCACAAGTGATAGACACCTAGTATCTATACCCAGGAACGGTGGCAACACACATGGACAAGGTTAACACGTTAGCGTTAAGAAAAGGCTGGCATTGGCAACGTTGATCAGACGAATGCAAAGAATAAATATGAGGGTCCCAGCAGGAATCGAACCCCAGCATTCTACGTGGCGATCAAGTATTCTACCACAGAGCTTTGGCAGGGCTCGGAACTGTACTTCTCATATAAACCCCAATGTTCGCGAAACTCCAATTGTGGTTGCAGTTCTGGCTATATACTTTTATAAGCCTTACATGTGTACTCATGTGATACAGCCGGCATGTCGAGTTACCTTGTAGTTAGGTTTCTTCCCCATAAGCTGAATTACGTAGCACTGCCCAGGGCTGCCATCCTCGCGAGCACCAGCGCTTTTTATCATCTTATCGCTTCTGGAGTTCATTGCACTCCAGATTTATAAAGAACAACTTTTTGAACTGGTATAGCGCATTACGGGGAAGAAGAAACGGCCGAGCAGACCGACACAAGAGGACTAGCGCTCTGTCCTCTTGTGTCGGTCTGCTCGGCCGTTTCTTCTTCCTCGTAATGCGCTATGCCAGTTCAAGTACGACGAACCAACTCGCCCATTCTTCAACACTCGTGAACAACTTTTTGATGCGGCGTATGGTCTCTTCTGCAACATCGCGTATTCCGCGACTATACATTCGTAACTTAAAAATCGTGCGGTTGGTGAACCAGGCAGCCGGCAACTGATACATAGAGTAAATATGAAGGAGATACACAAAGGAGATCCTCGCCACAATAAGTTATTGTAACTTTGCGATGTCCGCGTCAAGTTTTGCAGCTGCATGCATATTTGAACTTGTATTGAACAGCTGAGGCCATCCTACCTTCGATGACGAGAGCAGCGTTCAAGGACCGGGCAAGTGTACTACGTTATGTGAATATAAGCGTCTAATGAGCATATCATGTGTAAAATTACGAGGACTAATGAAAGAAGCTTCGCACATTGTGTACGGAGTTTTCGCTGACCGCGGTGGAATCTTCCCCACTCTTGCCGTTTGTTTAACCATGTATTGCTTGATAGTAATAACGAAATGGGCTTAACGTTTGATCTTTTCTTTATATGACATGTGTGGTCTCACCGAAATGTGAGCAAGCAAGACGTCTAACAGAGCAGCAGTTCCAGACGTCCGTTGCATATTTACTGAACCATTAGACCAAAATAAATCTGGCCGCCTCCACGAATATGGCTCGGTGCTTTTGAAACAGGGACCTGTGGCTGTGCTGTAGCCTTCCGCTGAAACCTTCTATGCTCTGGGCGAGGCGCAATATTCGTTATACTTTAAAAAAACACGGAGAGGTGCACCGCACTCTAACAAGGCTCTTCAATCGCTTCAAGAACACACAGTTATGGCAGCTCACTCCAGCGTTCCGATACAGCAAGTTATTCGTCGTGAAGGATTCCAGGAGAGGAAAGCTATATTTTTCTTTCGTTACGGACGGAAACTCCCCACTGCTGCTACAGCAGATATAGCAGCATCTTCCGCAGAAAGCAGCCCTTAGATCTCGTGTCGATGCGGCGGAGTTGCTTCAAATGGAGAGGTTGATATCAGTAAGAAAAGGGATTCGAAAGACGGATATCCTACGGAAGTCTTCAAATTTTGAGATGTTCTTTAGTTTATTGCGTCAGAAATGTGTCGGAAGCCATAATCTCATATCGTTTCCTGCAATTTCATACCAACCGTTACTGTGACTGTGCGGCGAAACAGTACAAACATCCCGACAGCGGAAGAACACACAGATTCACTTGGCCCATCGTTAGTGCTGCTTCATCATAATGTCTGCTAACCAACGAGCCCAGCTGGAAACTCTCATAATTCACTGGATCTTTCTAATGATTTACAGGGGCACCGCTTTCCAGTCCACATAAACCCGAGGAAGTTACTCGATATTTGTGTCCGAGTGTTTTACAGGCTGCTGCAACGACTGATTCGGAGGACTGGTGTCGAGAAATGCCCAGAAGCTCAGAAACGACCGAAAAAATTCTGCTATGCTTAACTACGCTCTGAACAGTGCACTCTAAGTGCGTTTCCGCAACCAGTTCTTTCATAGGCTTACAAATGGTTTAAGAGACTTACATATGACGCGTGACAACCCCGCGCCTTCACAAAGCCGTCGCGGAAGAATCGACTCACGCCGGCATACAAAGCACCATGCGTCGCCCTTGGTCTCACAAAGCACGTCGAGCCGCTGCCGACGTCGTGTGCATTTTAGTAAAAGTGGTACACGCACGCATGGCGCGCAAAACTCGGTATAACAGAGGCTGACCCCAATCGCATCTGCGCATACACTCCTCCTCTGTGCCGGTGAAGCCACTGCGGGCCATCTGAGCCAGATTCTTCCACCAGCTCCTTTCCTTTCTCTTCTTTACGCCCATCGCCTAGAGCCACAATCACGTTTTTCCGTATTTTTGTCTTCTATTACTTTTTTGCCTCTAGTTTCTATTTCTGCCTCGGTGTTTTGCTTTGCTTACCTCATTCTGGAAGCAGCAGGGTCGAAAGTGTAACGAGCCGATTCGGGCCTCTTTCTTGTGCGTGTAACGGCGTCGCATTCACGTAACAGGTCGAGACTGCCCGCAGGTCACTAAAGGTGCCTATGAAAAGGAAAGTCAAGCGAGTCGAGTAAAGAGCCGCCCACCGAGACTTCTGAATGACCCCACGCGGGCCACCTGTCTGTCGTGACCAGCGGCTACGGAGTGCCTACGAGAATTTGGGTCGCTGTGGTGTATGTCTTGCTGAGCTTCGGTCACGTTGTGTCATCAGGCTTTCATTAGTGTTTGATACGTACTTAGGGAGCCATTAATTTTGAAGAGGAAACGCAGAGAAGGAAAAAAACACACACATAAAGGATGCTAACACAAGCGCTGTACAGCATAGGGCAATTTTTTTTTCGAATGACCCGGCTTATGTTTGAGAGCCCGCACATGCAGTCTTCATCATTGTCACTGCATGCAGTCCGCGCGCAGAACGCCTTCACAGTCATCATCATCATCATCAGCCTGACTACGTCCACTGCAGGACAAAGGCCTCTCCCATGTTCCGCCAGTTAACCCGGTCCTGTGCTTGCTGCTTCCAATTTATACCCGCAAACTTCTTAATCTCATCTGCCCACCTAACCTTCTGTCTCCCCCTAACCCGCTTCCCTTCTCTGGGAATCCACTCAGTTACCCTTAATGACCAGCGGTTATCCTGTCTACGCGCTACATGCCCTGCCCATGTCCATTTCTTCTTCTTGATTTCAGCTATGATATCCTTAACCCCCGTTTGTTCCCTAATCCACTCTGCTCTCTTCTTGTCTCTTAAGGTTACACCTACCATTTTTCTTTCCATTGCTCGCTGCGTCGTCCTCAATTTAAGCTGAACCCTCTTTGTAAGTCTCCAGGTTTCTGCTCCGTAGCTAAGTACCGGCAAGATACAGCTGTTATATACCTTCCTCTTGAGGGATAGTGGCAATCTACCTGTCATAATTTGAGAGTGCTTGCCGAATGTGCTCCACCCCATTCTTATTCTTCTAGTTACTTCAATCTCGTGGTTCGGCTCTGCGGTTATTACCTGCCCTAAGTAGACATAGTCTTTTACAACTTCAAGTCCACTATTACCTATCTCGAAGCGCTGCTCTTTGCCGAGGTTGTTGTACATTACTTTCGTTTTCTGCAGATTAATTTTAAGACCCACTTTTCTGCTCTCCTTGTCTAACTCCGTAATCATGAGTTGCAATTCGTCCCCCGAGTTACTCAGCAATGCAATGTCATCGGCGAAGCGCAGGTTACTAAGGTATTCTCCATCGACTCTTATCCCTAACTGTTCCCATTCTAGGCTTCTGAAAACCTCCTGTAAGCACGCGGTAAACAGCATTGGGGAAATTGTGTCCCCCTGCCTTACACCCTTCTTGATTGGTATTCTGTTGCTTTCTCTATGAAGCACTATGGTAGCAGTTGATCCCCTGTAGATTTCTTCCAGAATGTTTATATATACTTCATCTACGCCCTGATTCCGCAGTGTTTGCATAACGGCTGATATTTCTACTGAATCAAACGCCTTCTCGTAATCTATGAAGGCTATGTATAGTGGTTGGTTATACTCTGAGCATTTCTCTATTACCTGATTGATAGTATGAATGTGGTCAATTGTTGAGTAGCCTGTTCGAAATCCTGCTTGTTCCTTTGGTTGATTGAATTCTAATGTTTTCTTTACTCTGTTAGCAATTACCTTTGTAAATAGCTTGTATACTACAGAGAGCAAGCTGATCGGCCTGTAATTCTTCAAGTCCTTGTCATCTCCTTTCTTAAGTATTAAGATGATGTTAGCGTTCTTCCAAGACTCTGGTACTCTTCCCGCCAGGAGACACCTCGTAAACAGGGTGGCTAGTTTTTCTAACACAATCTGTCCTCCATCTTTCAGCAGATCTGATGTTACCTGATCCTCACCAGCAGCTTTGCCCCTTTGCATGCTCTCCAAAGCTTTTCTGACTTCTTCTATCATTACTGGTGGGGTGTAATCTGGGTTACTGCTAGTTCTTATAGTATTAAGGTCGTGGTTGTCTCGGCTACTGTACAGATCCCTGTAAAACTCCTCCGCTATCTTAACTATCCTATCCATATTGGTAGTTATTTTGCCTTCTTTGTCCCTTAGTGCATACATCCGACTTTTGCCTATCCCAAGTTTCCTCTTCAATGCTTTGACACTTCCTCCGTTTTTCAGAGCGTGTTCAATTCTCTCCATGTTATACCTTCTTACATCGCATACTTTACGTCTATTAATCAACTTCGAAAGCTCTGCCAGTTCTATTTTGTCTGTTGTACTTGACACTTTCATGATTTGACGCTTCTTAATTAGGTTCTTCGTTTCCTGTGAAAGCTTGCCAGTGTCCTGTCTAACTACCCTGCCTCCAACTTCCACTGCACACTCCATAATGATACTCGTCAGATTATCATTCATTGTATCTACGCTAAGGTTGGTTTCCTCACTGAGAGCCGAGTACCTGTTCTGCAGTGACACTCTGAATTCCTGTACTTTCCCTCTCAGTGCTAGCTGATTGATTGGCTTCTTGCGTATCAAGTTCTGTCGTTCCTTCTTCAAGTCTAGGCGAATTCGAGACCGTACCATTCTATGGTCACTGCATCGTACCTTGCCAATCACTTCCACATCCTGCACGATTCCAGGGTGTGCACTCATTATAAAGTCTATTTCGTTCTTATTTTCGCCATTAGGGCTCCTCCATGTCCACTTGCGGTTTTCTCGTTTTCGGTAGAAGGTATTCAAAATCCGTAAATTATTGCGTTCTGCGAATTCTACTAGTAGCTCTCCTCTGGCGTTTCTAGTACCGATGCCATAGTCTCCTACTGCCTGGTCTCCAGCCTGCTTCTTCCCTACCTTTGCATTAAAGTCGCCCATCACTATAGTATACTGTGTTTTTACCTTACTCATTGCCGATTCCACGTCTTCATAGAAGCTTTCAACTGAAGCGTCATCATGGCTGGATGTAGGCGCGTAAGCCTGTACTACCTTCATCTTGTATCTTTTATTCAGTTTAATTACGATACCTACCACCCTTTCATTAATGCTATAGTATTCCTCTATGTTGCCAGCTATGTTTCTGTGAATGAGGAACCCCACTCCTAGTTCTCTTCTGTCTGCCAAGCCCCTGTAGCAAAGGACGTGCCCATTCTGTAGCACCGTATAGGCCTCATCTGTCCTCCTAACCTCACTGAGCCCTATTATATCCCATTTAACACCCTCTAGCTCCTCGAATAGTACAGCTAGACTTCCCTCACTAGATAAGGTTCTAGCGTTAAACGTTGCCAAGTTCAGGTTCCAATGGCGGCCTGTCCGGATCCAGAGATTCTTAGCACCCTCTGCTGCGTTGCAGATCTGACCGCCGCCGTGGTCAGTTGCTTCGCAGCTGCTGGGGACTGAGGGCCGTGAGTTATTTGTCGCCGCCGTGAGTTATTTGCCTTCACAGTAAACAAAGGTATATGAGACGAAGATAGTAATTTGCTGGGTGGGCCTCACTGCCTAAAGGTCCGCATATTGCTCCTCCATTATGTAGATAATACACCTGAGAGCAACGATTTGCAAAAAGAAATTCACACGCAAATACAGTGAATGGACGCAATAACAACATCAGGTACACGCCGGCTAAGCATAACCTACAGCGCTAATGTTTACATATCAAAACAGTAACATATATAGCATGGGTTCTCAAACTATAGATATATATGTGTAACGCAGAACCAGGGGTTCAGTGAGCGACAGTATATAGTTTATCGAGCAGCCACAAAATGTGCATTAAGAACTAATTAAGAACACCCATGAAGAACTAATTGATTTTTATGTGCGAAGCAATGCGGCGTATCTATATATATATATATATATATATATATATATATATATATATATATATATATATATATATATATATATATATATATATGGCGCCGTGTCCTCTTGTCAGAAGTCGTCGACGCCATTCTCACTGAGTGCCACCGCAAAACTACTGCTTACCACCCGCACACGAATGATTTGACCGAACGCTTTAACCGCACCCTCGGCGACATGCTTTCGATGTACGTCGCCGCCAATCACACGAATCGGGATACTATATTGCCCTTCGTCCCCTACGCCTACAACACCGCCCCTCAGAGCACGACCGGTTTTTCACCTTTCTTCTTGCTGTACGGAAGGCACCCGTCACACACCATCGACGCGATACTCCCGTACACGCCGGATCCATCTGAGTGTACACCTATTTCCGAGACCGCCAGGCTTGCTGAAGAGTGTCGCGAGCTTGCGAAGACTTTTACGACGCATGAGCAAGAGTGGCAGAAGAGTATTCGTGATGACTCCGCCACTTCTGAGCCCACATTCCTTCCCGGTTCCCTTGTATGGCTCTCAATCCCGACCTCTGTAGCTGGCCTTTCTTCCAAACTACTCCCGAAATATGAAGGTTCCTACCGTGTGGTCGAGCGCACATCTCCAGTCAACTATCTTATCGAGCCAATTGAACCATCTTCGGACATGCGCCGTCGCGGGCGCGACATAGTCAACGTGGAGCGCCTGAAGGCTTACTATGACCCGCTTGTAATGACAAGCTGTTAGGTCGCCAGGCGGCTCCCTCTTCGACCCCGGGGTAATTGTAGCGAAGCCTCCGAACTCTGAAATGGGTCGAACTCTTGAGTACCTTCTAGTGGGGCTACCCAACAAGGACGCCGCTCGCGCGGAGAGCCCGTGCTTGGCTGTGACTGTCGCCATTGTATAATCTCGCTCGTTGCCGGCTAATAAACGCCATAACAATATATACATCTGTGTGTGTGTGTGTGTGTGTGTGTGTGTGTGTGTGTGTGTGTGTGTGTGTGTGTTTGTGTGTGTATCGATCTCTCTGTCTGTCTCTAAAGCCGCCTACTACTTTAGTTCTCCTTCACGTTTGAATTTTGGGATGTACACGAAAATTATTGGCATGTCATAACATGATTGTATGACGAGCATCAGCATCAGTGACTAGTCATAACGTGTAAATCATCATATATGTGTCATTCATGTCATGATTTACATGTCATGGTCTTGCTGCTCCTGCGGTGGTTTTGTTCACATGAATGTCGCAAAACTGGTATAATATGACATGACTGCATAGCGAAAACAAGCGATAGACCCTATAACATAGAAATCATGACATGCGTGTCATGTAATAACATGGCTACATGCCATGCTCATAATGTGCTCGCGGCCGTTTCGCTAGCTTCGCATGTACCAACTTTGGTATTACGGAACTTGAATGAATCACGAAAGTTTATGACTGGTGCAAACTCGATAATCATGAGTTGTTTTTGATGTAAAAACGGGACTATATTCCACGCTCGAGATGCGCTCGCGGCCGTATCACTAGCTTCATTTATGCCAAATTTGGCATTACGTGAGGTGAATGGATGGCGAACACAAATGTTAGGCGCAAACATGATATTCGTCACATGGAAGTGATGTACGGCATAATTTACGTCTGCCTAGGAGCATTGTGTTGATTTTAAAGTAACATATCAACCTTCCTCAATCGTGCTTAGCATATCATCGATTTACGCTGTACGTGAGATCTGGCTGTTTTTTTTTTGTTTAGACAAGCGAACTTGCATTGCATTTCGCACTTGACGAAGCCATCGCACCCTGCATCCACACATCGGATGTATCAGGGTATACAGAGAGACGCACGCGGTAGCGGCACTATAGAGGTTCGTCGTGGGGTACGCACCACGATACTTACACAATATGCGGACCCGTGGTGACAAAACTCGTGGAGCGCTGCAGTAATTCATGTTAGCAAGCGTTCAAATCACTTCAAACGACCATTAACGGGCGCCTCGGAGCTCTGTTCGCGTCACATGGCTAGTCGGCGATCACATTTTTTGTACACGGTGGTTCGTCACTGTCCGTTTATGTAATTAAAGGGCTTCGATACACGCAAGACGCGTGGCTTCGTACCAGCTGTGGGTTGGTGCGAAGCCATATATATATATATATATATATATTGTAATGATGACAAAGCGGCGATCGTGCTCGGCGCATACCTGGAAGAGAAGGAGGACGAGGAAGAGGAGGCAGAAAAAGAACAGCCGGCCTGCAGCAAAGGCGTTGTCTCTTTGTCTTATTTCTCCTCGTTACAATGGCGCAGTCGCGAACTACTGACCCCGATATCCCTGCGTCCACTACACTTCGAAGTGGACGAGTGCTCTCGAACTCCCCACCGATCACGGACGGCGTCCAAGCCTCCACGGCGGCACCGCATCATGACTGCAGCGAGGCCATTTCTCGAGGCTTCTCTCTGTTCGCCCAAGAGCTCAAGACATCCGGGTTTGGCTGCGCCTCTTTTGGATCGTTCAACGAGAACGAAATTCCATATTTTCATGGATTCAAGGATGACCCTACCAACTGGGTAAGCGTGATAAACTCGGTTGCCCTTAAATACTCGTGGAGCGACACGATTAAGAAGTCGGTCGCTGAAGGACGTTTGCGAGGATCTGCCCAAGCGTGGCATCGTTTCCAAGGCAGTACATACGCTACATGGCAAACATGGAGCGCGGCCCTGATATCCGCGTTTGCGCCGCTTCCGAGCGCTTACGACGACCGTTTCATGACCATGCGGTCACGCCGGCAAGGTGCAACCGAGGACGTCGCGACTTACATCTACGACAAGCTGGACCTTTTACAAGCTTGCGATATACAGTGGACCTCCTCCGCAGCCAGGCAGTACATCATCGACGGGATCCATGACTCGACGCACGCAGCCGTCTTGTCCGCCTACAACCACCCAGTCCACATCTCCACTTTCGTACGCCAGGCAATGGAGTTGCAGGACACGTCTCATCGCCGGGCGGCTGCAGTTGGCCCAAAGGAGTCAGCTTCACCGAGACGCGGATGCTATACGTGTGGCCGCATCGGGCATGGGTATAAAAGCTGCCCACAAAGCCAACCTCAAGCGATGCAATATCAATCACGCCCACTTCCAACCCTCAAGGTCCGCGTCGACGGCATCGGAGAACTGACAGCTCTCGTTGATACCGGAGCTCAACGTACGGCGTTGCTTCGCCGCCACGCCTCCGAACCTCTCCAGCCTTGGACTGAGCCACCACTGCGGGGTCTCGGTGGCGACGTACTACCGGTCGGTGCCCTAAACCTGCAACTCAACACCGAGGCCGGCAGCAAGTTTTTGTCCTCGGTGCCCGTCTTCGACGACCTGCCCACAGACATGGTTTTAGGGGCCGACTACCTGCTCTCCGGGGAAGTGCGCCTCACGGTGGAAGGAAGTACCGTCAACCTCCATCCTGTGGCTCCAAGTGTGCCTCCGGCGCAATCCCAAGGTGAGCTGACGACGCCACTTACACTTCCCGCAATACTCGAGAGGCACGCATCGCTCTTCGCTGATACTACTACTCAGCTTCCCGGAACTAGCGTGCTAGTGCACCATATTACTACCGACAATCATCCGCCGGTGTCCATACCGTTACGTAGATATGCCGAACGAGAGCGGATATTAATTGACCAGCAGGTGCAAGAAATGCTTGCCGCAAGCATAATCAGGCCATCTTCTAGCCCGTGGGCAGCACCTGTTGTCCTAGTCCGTAAAAAGGACGGCAATCTCCGATTCTGTGTTGACTACCGAGAGCTGAACAAGCACACCATACCAGACTCGTACCCGCTGCCACGCATTGACGACGCTATTGACGCCGTACGAAAAGCGAGGTTCTTTTCGTCGCTAGATTTAAAAGCAGGGTATTGGCAGATCAACGTGGCTGAAGAAGATAAGTTTAAGACGGCCTTCCGAACACCATCTGGCTTGTACGAGTTTAATCGGATGCCGTTCGGTCTGCGAACTGCTCCAAGCACCTTTCAGCGTGCCATGAACACAGTGTTAGGCACACTGATAGACCGTGCCTGCGTCGTGTACCTCGATGACGTTCTAGTCATCGGGGAAACAGAAAAACAACATCTACAAAATCTCGACACGGTTCTGCAGAGGCTACACAACACCGGCTTTCGACTTAACCGCGAGAAGTGCCAGTTTGGGTTGACGACAATATCTTATCTTGGTTATCAGATATCTCATAATGGCGTACGACCCTTGCCTGAACGCATAGACGCCGTTGCCAAATACCCTGCACCAACATCTATAAAACAGCTCCAGGTATTCCTAGGAATGGCGTCATACTTGCGCAAGTTTGTACCGAGCTTTGCGTCAACTGCTGCTCCACTCACGGACTTACTGAAGAAAAACGCCCAATTTCAGTGGGGTCCTTTGCAGGATAACGCCTTCCAAACCCTCAAACACCAGCTTACACATAGCCCGGTGCTCTGCCACTTTAATGAAGATTGGATGACAGAAGTCCATACTGATGCGAGTCAGATTGGCCTGGGGGCGGTTTTACTTCAACGTGACTCGAGTGGGCGTGGGCACGTCATCTGCTACGCCAGTCGTAAACTATCGGACGCAGAACGGCATTATCATTCGAATGAACTGGAGTGTTTGGCTGTAGTATGGAGTGTGGATGAAAAGTTCCGCCACTACTTGTTTGGCCGACACTTCACGGTAGTAACAGACAACTCCGCGATTGCGTGGATGTTCCAGAAGCAGCACCTCAAGCACAAGTTTGCCCGATGGATTGTTCGGCTCCAAGACTATACGTACGACATCCGTCACCGTGCTGGAGCACAAAATCAGCTTGCGGACGCTTTATCGCGAAATCCGATCGAGGAATTCTCCACACGAAATCGAGAAACCTGGATCCTGTTTTCGCAACAGGACGTGACCAAGGCTCAGCAAGCCGATGGAAGACTCGCATCCGTTATAGACTCCATTGGCGATGCGGGACGCAATGCCAAGTTTGTCTTACGTAATGGAACGCTGTATCGGCGTCACTGGGCCGATAAAAGCACCGAGTGTCATCTCCTGGTCATTCCTGACACCTTAAGATCGAGCGTACTACGCGCCATCCATGACACTCCCGAGGGAGGCCATGTTGGCTACAGAGCCACCTTACGCAAGGCACAAGAACGTTTTTGGTGGCCGAAAATGGATAAAAGCGTGCGTTCATACGTTGCCAGTTGCGAGATTTGTCAGCAACACAAACGACGTCCTGGAGCTCGACATGGACTTCTTACGCCGATCAAGCCTCCAGAGACAATTTTCCACACGTTGGGCATAGATCACATCGGGCCTCTTCCAATGACGACAGCGGGCAATCGTTACATTATACTCGCTGTGGACTACTTGTCCAAGTTCGTAGAGGTCGCGGCCGTGCCTTCGCTTGCTGCTAGCCATGTCATCCGATTCCTGAAAGATCGCTTCGAATGGCGACACGGTCTTCCTAACAAGTTGATCTCAGACCGGTCGACCACCTTTCGCAGTCGCGAGCTCCGCACTTACCTACAACAAGCTGGAGTGGACCATCACTTCGCGTCGGCATACCATCCACAGGCGAACGGACTGACCGAAAGGTCGAACCAGACTATCCAGGCTAGACTCGCACCGTACTGTAAGAATCACAAACGAGGTGAGGCCGACTGGGATGATCATCTCCAAGCAGCTGCGTACGCAGTGAACACGGCGGCACACAGCTCCACAGGAATTTGCCCCTACGAGATTGTCTATGGTCAGCTCCCGCAACTGAATGCTACGTTCGGTTTGGACACTCCCGTTAAAGTAGGGCGTTCCGCTGCACGCCAGACACTTTGTCGCGATATCCGTGTGGAGGCGCGTAGGAGGATTGTGCATGCTCAACAGGCACAAAAGCGATACTACGACCGACGCCACCGTCCCGCGCCGAAATACAGTGTAGGTGATGAGGTGTGGCTACAGCGAGGTGCGCCATCGTCTTCAAACAAACTGCACCCAAAGTACGACGGCCCTTACATTATTTCTGAGCGCTTGGGAGATAACACTTGGCGAGTACGATCCACAGCTTCTGATACGCGCAGAGACAAGAGAAAACGGAATAACTTTACGGTGCATGTGTCGCGGATGAAGAACTGCATACGGCGGCAAACGTGACATTGGTTTGTGTTTTTCTTACAGGAGTAGACCAGCTGCAGCGTGGCCGAGTGTAATGATGACAAAGCGGCGATCGTGCTCGGCGCATACCTGGAAGAGAAGGAGGACGAGGAAGAGGAGGCAGAAAAAGAACAGCCGGCCTGCAGCAAAGGCGTTGTCTCTTTGTCTTATTTCTCCTCGTTACAATATATATATATATATATATATATATATATATATATACATACATATATATATATATATATATATATATATATATATATATATATATATATATATATATATATATATATATATATATATATAGTTTCTAGGCACTTCACGCGTCTCGCGGAGTGGTGTTGTGAAGATCAGCAGTATGTATGTGTTATCGGAAGCTCTGCATCATCGGCGATGGCCTTCGATATTATGGAAAGGAGAACAGGCCAACGCGGGCAGTGTTAATACTGTAGTTCAATATGGGTTATCACCAACGTTCCCCGTCCTCCACTCCTCCCGCCTTTGTCGATTGCCTCCACGCTCCAAAAAAGGTTAGGGATCTTCAGGCTCCACAAACACCAACACACACTTTATGCGACTGTGGGGAAATTGTGGAAGAGAAAGAGCTGTTAAGCCTACAAAGTTTTTTTTTTGGGCCGAAGAACGATTTTCGAAAAGTGTGCGAGTGAGTTCCTTAAGCCCAAACCACATAAGCGCGAAAATGCACACGACAGCGACGAGCGACGCGATGTAGATCGTCTTCGCGGAATCAGTCGCTAGCGCAGGCAAACCTCATTCACGCGACGTCTTCGGCGAGCGAATTCCACTGTTGCTGGCATGAGGCCGTCAACTCGCACCAAGAAAACCGCGTAGCGAGCGGTTGCCAATTTAAAAATAAGATATATTGTTGTGTAATGGAACGGAAAGTGTTTATTAATGCCTTGCAGCACTTTTTTATATGCACATGCGTAATAAACATTGCCTTATTTTTTGTTGCGCCCACGTGACTTGGGCAGGGTCACGTGCAGTGGATTCTTGGCGAGTTGTAAGAACTTGTGACAGAGCGCTGAAAAGCACGTGAAAACAACCGGTAGTACGTCACTGATGTATATCCTTTTCCGGTTTTTTTCTATTGGCTGCTTGAGCCCAGCACTTCCGGGCGATGAGCGATGGTTTCCAAATCTGGAGAACCGAGCGATTGCGCGAAAACGAGCACGTGACACGTCGCGCGAACGCCCTGTTTCGTCGCTCATAGCGTCGCTCGTCGCTGTCGCGTGCATTTTCGCGCTTATGTGGTTTGGCCCTTATGGTGCTTCCGCCATGGCTTCCGCCGAACTTCCCGCCGCACTCCCGTCGACTGTCGTAGCGTCCAATCTCAAAGGCCGTGCTTCTGTCAATGTGTTTCTTGCATGGTCCGCAAGATGGTGCCACAAAGCATAGCACGAGGTATCGTTTTGACGGGTAACCAACCCGTCCTGTACCGCAAGGCTAAACGACGGATCGTCAATGCATCTTCGGCATCAAGCACGACTACCGTGAAAACTGCCCCTCAGCGATGGCCTCACTCTATCCTGTTTGTGCCACTGAAGGCTACCGACAGTCTACGCGGGCTGAACAGGCAAGCGCTCTCTGTGTATCTCGAGAATATTACGCCAAATCAGATCAAAGAAATACGTCTAAACGCAAGAAAGAACATCTTGGCAATCGATGTGCTGAACCCACGTGCGCTAAACGCGCTTCGGAAAGTAACGCAACTGGGTAACATCAATGTCAAGTCTATAATACCAGCTGATAGCACCACGTCAACAGGAGTAATTTATGACATCGCCACTGAAATTCCAGAATCGGATCTTTCAGTGCTAATAAAACCGGCAAATGAAGATAACGTCATTGTGAATGTCAGTCGCCTTGGTAACACACATTGTGTGAGAATTACGTTCAAAGGGGACTGTCTCCCCTCCCATGTGAAGGTTGTCCACTTTCGTCACCAGGTCCGACCATTTATTCCAAAACCTATGCGATGTCATAAGTGCCAGAAGATCGGCCATGTGCAGGGAGCGTGCAGGAACTCCGAAGTGTGCCCCCGATGCTCAGAACCACATACCGAGGACAAATGCAGCGCAACCATACTAAAGTGCCCTAATTGTCAAGGTGCCCACAGTGCATCTTCCAAAGACTGTCCACGCACAAAAGAAGGAATTTACTATTCTTAGACAAATGGTGCGAGACAGCTCTACCCACAAAGAGGCCGCGGAAAAAGTCCGGCGAAGACGACGACGTCACCGTCGAAGATCTTCGCGAAGAACGCAGTCAACTACAAGAAGTAAGCCAACGTATCTGGGAACGGCGCCCACTGCAGGATACACCGCGGCGAACGCAGACGATGCAAAACAGAAAACAAGTAGATCTCTCTCTACTGAAGATTGGCCGCCACTTACGCGCACGCAACTTGTGGAAGAACCACATCAGAAGCCGCATTCATCAGAGCAAGCTGCGACAACAGAGGAGCAGCGGAACTTGGATAAGCAAGTGATTGCTCTTCTACGACCCATAATTAATGCCATTCGCACTGTGTTAAACAACATGCGCACAACGTCAGCCAAAAGTGCACTTCAAGTACTGGATGCTCTGAGTCCAGTACTGGCGGCTCTTGAGTAGATAATGGCCCACCAGCCACTGTCTTTCAGGGAAGAGGTCAAAAAAGCAACAATTTTTCAGTGGAATGCACGGGGACTGAAATCACGCATTGCAGATTTCCGTCGGTTCGTTTTCACTAATATGTTTCCCATCATCGTCATCTGCGAGCCAAATTTATCGAGCGCTATTAGACTCTCCGGATACGAATCCTTTATGTCGGCTTGTTATAGTGGAAACAGCAAGGTCCTGCTGTTCATTCGACGTGACCTGACCTACATTATTCGGCCTGTACCACCTGACAACGATAACCAATATATATGCTTAACAGTGAAGAAAAGGGGTCTTACTATCACTGTTGTCGGTGCATACCTGTCGCCATCAAGTAGATTTGACCACAGAAGACTAGGACACATCCTATCATCCACTCCTGGCCCATGGGTGATCATCGGAGACTTCAACGCCCACCATACGCTATGGGGGAGCCCGAAGATCAGCGCAAAGGGTAGAAGTCTGATAACGTTTGCTTCAGACAACGAGCTGTGCTTGTTAAATGATGGCAGCCCAACATTTTTACGTGGCCCTGGATACAGCAGTTGCCTTGACTTGACTTTTGTTTCTCGAGGTCTTGTCAGATGTGCCGGATGGTTTGCGGACATAGAAACACATGGGAGCGACCACATTCCCACATATGTCAAGATCAGAGGATTATCACCTTGCAAGGTACGCGAAACTATCCAAAGAGTAGACTGGACCAAGTTTGAATCTCTCATGGAAGAACGCTGTCAAGAGAACACCTCATTTGACTTAGAAGAGGTGATCAAGTCCACAGTGCAAGACACAGTGTGCACCCTCACATGCTCTTCGAGAGTAACCGAATTCGATGTGGAATTAGAACGACTTCGGGCTCTCCGACGGCGTGCGGAACGAAGGTACCGACGCACGAAAGCAATCGACGATTTACGAATCGCTAGACGTCTTCAGAAGAAGATACAACGCCGCATAGACAAGCTAGAGTCACAACGTTGGGCAGCCTTCTGCGCTTCGTTAGATCCTCGCAAGCCTTTATCACACTTGTGGAGGACAATAAGAGGGCTCCGGACATCTCCCATTCAGCGGTCTCCATTCAAGGCTCTAGCCCTCTCTCAACAGAGATCGGAGGTTGACGTGGCAGAAGAGTTCTGTGCCAACTTATCTGGTCAACTCGCAGATCCCAACATCTCCACGCTCTCACGCGGTGGCACGAAATCACACGATCACCCCATGGACCAATTTTTTTCTATTCATGAGCTTCAAGCAGCACTGGCTTTGTGTAGACGGACATCAGCACCCGGGCCTGATGGAATATCATACAGAGCACTGTGTCACCTTGGTGAGTGTGCGAGAAGTGCCCTCCTCGAGATATACAACGACTCGTGGCGAGAGGGCACCCTCCCAGTTAACTGGAAGACCAGCCGTTTGGTTCCATTACTGAAGCCTGGCAAGTCACCATTGGTGCTCACATCATACCGCCCGATTGCACTGGCTAGTTGCTTGGGCAAAGTGATGGAGAGGATGGTACTTGGACGGCTAGAATGGTTCCTGGAGCATCACAACGTCTACCCGGACGCTATGACGGGATTTCGCCGTGGCCGGTCATCAATTGATAGCGTCATAGACCTGGTCACCTACGTGCAGCACGAAAAAGGCCGTAAGCGTCTCTGCGCTTCTTTATTTCTTGATGTTAAAGGAGCGTACGATAACGTCACACATGAAGCTGTCCTCACCGCTCTCAAGGAGGTAGGAGTGGGTGGTCGGATGTTTCAGTGGATACGCAGCTATCTCTCTGAGCGATCCTTTTTCGTGAGAACCGAGGATGGTGACACTTCGCTACACTACAGCCACCGTGGTGTTCCCCAGGGTGGCATACTTAGCCCTGTACTATTCAACCTGACGCTAATAGCTCTAAATGAGCATCTGCCAAGTACTGTCAGATTGTCAATGTACGCGGACGACATCTGCGTTTGGACGTCTGCAGTAACACCTCTACAGCTGCGAGCGCGAATTCAGAGAGCTGCCACTCAAGTTGCTATTTACCTCCGTCAACGAGGTCTGGAAATTTCCTCTGAGAAATGTGCACTAGTGGCGTTTACGCGCAAACCAATGCATAACTACAGCGTTCTGATAAACAACGAAAGAATACGTCACCTCAGATCATACAAGTTCCTAGGTGTTATAATTGACAGAGACCTCTCATGGAGCTCACATGTATCATACATGAAAAGGCGATTGACAGGCATCTGTCATTTGTTCAAGTTCTTCACTGGAAAGAACTGGGGAATGACCACAACTGCTATGTTGCGACTATACAGGTTTCTTTTCCTTGGATTCCTTCGGTACAGCCTACCTGTGTTAACCAACGCAAGTAAAACAAGCATACGAATGCTTCAAAGTGTCCAGGCTCAAGCACTCCGGATATGTTTAGGCTTGCCCCAAAGTGCATCAACAGCGGCGACTATCGCCATCACAAGGGACAACCTCATCAAGACCCACATTAATGTGGAAGTGCTGAGGACACATATACGACACCTTGCTCGAACCCCTCGACATCACCTAGCCTCTCTACCAGTGGTCCGACCATGCACATCTTACTGCAAAACAGTGACCGCACATGGTGAGTCGATCCCAACTTCGTTCTCTCCTGCCGCTAGACCTGTGACTCCGCCATGGTGCCTCGCTCAACCAATAATTAATATTACCATACCTGGCGTCGAGAAAAAGGCCAATTTGTCGTCACCGGCTCTTAAACAGCTCACACTACTTCTCTTGTATGAGAAATATCAAGACTCCACACATATCTACACTGACGGATCGGTTCAGCCGGACAGCTCTACAGGAGCAGTAGTGATACCAAGGTTGGCCACGACAATTAAATTCAAGACATCTCACGCAACAACATCAACGGCAGCAGAATTGGCAGCACTTCGTGCCGCGTTGCAATTTGTAGTTGATCAGCCTACGCGCAAGTGGACTATTTTCTGCGACTCGAAGGCGGCACTGCAGTCTCTACTATCAGCCTTACGCCGTGGACCACACGAGCAGCTGGTACTAGAGATAGCAGAGATTATACACCACCTGACTGAGAAAGGGCACCAAATTACATTTCAGTGGTTGCCCAGTCACTGCGGAATCATCGGCAATGAACGGGCCGATCAAGCTGCCCGCTCAGCCCACACAGAAAATCATAAACTGCGACTACCACTTTCTAGGACGGATGCTGCACGAGAGCTCCGCAGACTTGCTCGCCGGAAAACCACATCGCAATGGAATCAGCCGCACTTCAAGCATGCCCGACTGTACTCACTTGACCCTACGCTAAGTTTTCAAGTCCCGTCAAGGCTTCGCCGAGCAGACCAGACCCTGTTATGTAGGCTGTGGTTGGGCGTTGCATTTACCAACGCATACGCTTTCCGCATTGGGATGGCCGACACCGCAGCCTGTGGCCACTGTGGCAAGGAGGAAACCATTCAACATGTTCTTTGTGAGTGCCTAGCGTATAGTAGGTGGCGACTATGCCTTCGCAGGGAGCTCAACAAATTAGATGATCAGCCTCTGTCGGAGCAGGAAATTCTGCAGTATCGTCAGGATGCGACTTCACAGAAGAGGGCCCTGAAAGCGCTGCTGAACTTTTTGCGATTGACCGGCCTTGCTGAACGGTTGTAGCTGGGACGCCCTTCCAGTGTGTGTTTTCGTTTTTTTTTTTGAGTGCGCGTGCGTTTTTTTTCCCTCTCTCTAACCCCTCTTTCTTGCCCCTACTTCCCCACCCCCAGCGCTGGGTAGCAAACCAGATGCCAATATCTGGTTAACCTCCCGGCCTTTCCTTTCTCACTCACTCACTCACTCACTTGACGGGTAACCGTGATAAGCTCGCACAGAAAAAAAAAGTGCTGTATCGATTTTTTGTTCTCTCACTTCTCGACGGGAAAAGCGATGTATGTGCATTCACGAAAAGTGTGACGAAGACGAAGTCCACATCTCGAGAGTGACCGTGTTTCTAAATTGGTGCCGCGCGGCTCCCTAATGAGCGCGGTAGCAGTCATTGCACGCCCGAAATCATAGCGAAGCGCTGAACTCTGCGCAGCTGCGCTGGGCTTCATATTGATTTGAAGCGATGCTTTCACTTCCACGACATGATCGCCTCGTAGAGCTCATTCCTGCGCGCCGGATGGAGCGTTGAAGAATGTGAACAGGTGTTGATTTCCACATTATGCTTCCATTTGCAACATATATCAGTAATTAAGATACATGAAGCAGTTTTCACAGACGAGACCTTTGTTGCACCGAAGTACTCGTACAGTATCTACGAGTTACGCGCCAATACGCAGAAATGTTTTGATAGCATTACAGAATTCAACCATAGCTAGTAACTAATAATAATTTAAGCATACTGTTTGTAACTTGTATATATTGACTTATGATTCAAGTCCTCCCAGAAAAAAAAGTATACGCGCCGTTCGTGCATGATGATGATTCCTAATTATTAGCTCATCGATAATCGTCGAATGATCCCGGTATCGTCTTTCTCTGTTTTTTCCCCCTCACAAATTCATTGCCGCAACGTTCTCGAATCCGCCAGAATCAAGTGAAGTAACCGAGTTGTTTCAAGGCATTAAGCGGTATCTCTCCAACCCACGTCATGATGACCTTGAGCGCGCAATTGGGCATGCGAACATGGCTACTATAAGTGAGGGTAGTAGGCAGAAATGTTTTTTTTTCCGGAAAGGAGAGAGGGGGAAGGGGCAGCTTGATCTGAATTGTGGGCTGGGCAGGCCGATGTCGTCGAGTTTAATTTTCGGCTCTGTATGTCATTGTGAATACAAAATTTCGGCGAGAGTGGAGTAGGGGGTGGGTGGGGGGGGGGAGGATTGAAGGCTTGGTGTGCCATTCTCTGGCTAAGCTACTGCTGTGTAATGCTAGCATACTACGAAGCCCAACGCTAGCTCGTGAAGGCACTTCGTGCGAAAGAGCGTATCCAATGTGGCCGACACTTGTGGTTTACGTCGGCTACTGGCCACTAGCATGCTATCTGTTGTGTGCCGCCAGAAACAGGTTCCGACAGTGCTGAAAAGAGTAAGCCCATGTCTCTGTACGAAAAAAGGGTGCCCGATAAAAGGCTAATTCACGCTTCGTTTCTAAACTATACTTGCTACTTCTGACTGCAATACTTGGCTAAGCTGTCCCAAAATCTCTCATTATTTTCTTTTTGTTTTTTTAAATACCGACCACCATTGAAGCGACCGTGATAAATCTCATTGTCGAACGCCCGTGTTTCTTTGCCATGTTCGTCCTAACAGATCTACAGCACTTAGTGAAACTCGTCCATGTCTAATTACTGACGGGAAGTGAGGGTATGAGAGAGGCGCATCGAGTTAGCATATTTTCTGCTCAAAGATACATGTCTAATGTTTTAAGACGTTCGTCGCTTTGAAAATCTTCCAAGTTAGGAAGAAAATGGCGGCAAAAAAGGGCTGCGCATTGAAGAGGACCGGGAGAGGATTATTGGTTATTACTAAGGAGGCAAAAGGGAAAAATCTGAGAACTTTAGGCTGTCCACAGCAGTGTCTGCTTTCAGCGGGATGTATTTTTTTCACCAAACGTGAAGGGTTAAAACATTTGTGCACATTGGCTTCTTCTCCTATAGTCTGCGTAGTTCGGCGTTTCCTAATTGCATGCTTTCTTGCTTAAATTTGTATACCTATAATCTTCTACACTAAGTGTATCGGATTATTAGCTTATGTTTGGGAGCAAATGGACAGTTGAAATTGTTTTAACTACATTTAGAGCTTTCACAAGAAGACGACCACACTCGAATGATTTCTTTAAATTCGGAAGTTCACAAATGAAACGAAAAGCGATTCTCGGTTTTCCCGAACTGCGCATTTTAACAGAGAAGTGCCCAAAAGCAACCGTGCCATTGCTGTAGCCACTAACCCATGCTGTGTGTTAGCAGTTACCACAATGGCGCGCCGCCTTGCAGATATGGACACTCCCATGTCAGGGTGACGCAGACCAGGTAGACCGTCGCGTGAAGCTACGAAGAAGAAGAAGAAGAAGTAGAAGGTGTTTCATGAGAAGGAGGAGAAGTCGGCCTTGAAAGCGGGCTTCTGACCGGTTACTCCTCACGAGGGTAAGGGGAAAAGAGAAAGAAAGAGGACGGTATGTCGAGGGGTGATTGTAGTATAACACAATGAGTCACTGCACACAATGTCTCGTTCGGTGTAGTACACGCACAAAAACCTCTACATTAGCAGATTAAGCTATAAGAAGTGCTGAGTATGCAAAGACGGCGAGAACAAATACAGTGATTGTTCGAGTGGCTGAGCAAAGCAAAAAAAAAATCTGAAAGAATCAGTGGCACCGATCGCATAAATCATAGAACAAGAGCCCACACTGCGTTTTCATGAGAGCATTTACACGGGTTTCTGCCAGGTAATTGAAATTTTTTCCTGAGGTTGAGAACGGCGCAAGATCGGATTTTGTTAGACCGAGTTTTGAAAGTAGTTGAATGCCGACTTTAAAGTAGCCTATACCATGACATGCAATGAAAGTACGATTATGTCTACACAGCAATGCACAGTGTTCACGCGCTTTCAACCTGTACCTACGACAAAATCTTGTCTTGCAGCGAGAAAAGGCAAGCCCGCTGCAGATCGACAAAAAAGTGACGTTACACAACTTTGTTGCTAAGAGATGGTGTGTCACATATTTAAACTGAAGGAAAAGCCCGAAAAACAAGTGTTCAAGTGTCATTTTGCGCAAAAAAGTTCAGAGGTAGGGTGAAAGAAAAGGGCTCGCGTTTGTTGTGCTACCCTAAGCTAGTCCATGTGGTTCATTCAGTGAACGACAACTACATCACTATACGAAATCCTTCATCTGTTGCGTAGGGCCCGCCGTGGTAGATTAATGGTTACGGCGTTCGGCTGCTGATCCAAACGTCACCAGTTCTAACTTAGCCGCGGCGGTCGCATTACGAATGAGACGAAGTAGTAGAGTTCCATGTGCTGTGTGATATCAGGACATGTTAAAGAATTTCGGCCAGTGAAAGTCCGAGTGAGTCCTCAGAGCAAAATATACTCCTTGAGTGAGTCTGACTGGGCTCCGATTTCGTTGTCGACTTCATCATCATCAGCCTGACTACGCCCACTGCAGGGCAAATGTCTCGGCTGTGATCCACCAACAAACCCGGTCTTGTGCTTTCCGTTGCCACGTTATACCGGCGAACTTTTTAATCTCGTCGACCCACCAACTTGCTGTCTCTCCTTCGTGCGTTTGAGTTGTCGACTTACGGTGGCACATATATCGTATTCGGCGTGATCGGAAGAGTACGCTTTGTGTAATTTGCCGCAAACAATCAATGTTTCCGGTCTAGATCATATGTCTCGAAATTAAATGGTGAGTACACGTGGTCAACCTATTTTCCATCGATATAGACAGCGATGGGCCAGAAAAAGAGGGCAAAGAACGAAAGAGGCTGTGGCGTGGGGGAGGAGGCTGTTCCGGTCATTTATCTTAGCGCTACATCCGTCCTCGGCACCGTTGATCACCATGAACGATGTTTCGCCGTCATTTCGTTGATGGACGCCTTTTCACGTGTACAGCGCACATGACCACTTCCTGCGGCGTTGTATTCTCCGTGGCGCAGGGTGCCATCGGTTCCCAATACGTCCGCCTTCTAAATTGATCACGCGAAGAGGTTGCGTCGTGGATCACAGTGTCGCGGCCCCTTGCCTCTTATAGAGCTTCTCAAATTGATGCGGTGACCACATATAATGGCGCCCGAGCCGCTGTCTGGCTTCACACAGTCACTCGTTTCGGGCACTCTGGCCATGTGGGAAGCTTGGCTCTGTGCGTTCATGTGCTTTTGTAAATGCGGTTAACTCCGTAAAGGCAACACTAAATCACGGATCTAAGAAGAGACATACATGGTGGTTTCTCTCATCATATTGAGCCCTTTAGTGCTGCTTCCTCTTGTGAACGGAACCCTGGGGCAAGAAAAGAACAGTGAGGGATGATCCGCAGTGAAGTAGAGTAGCAAATTGGGCTAGTTGGAACAACATAATCCATGTTGGTATGTAACTATATCCGAAATAAATTATTTTATTCTATCCCATTCTACTCTATTCCATTCTATTCTCGCTATGATTAGCACCCCGCCGCGGTGGCCTAGTGGCTAAGGTACTCGGCTGCTGACCCGCAGGTCACGGAATCGAGTCCCGCCTGCAGCGGCTGCATTTCCGATGCAGGCGGAAGTATTGTGGGCCCGTGTGCTCAGATTTGGGTGCACGTCAAAGAACCCCAGGTGGTAGAAATTTCCGGAGCCTCGCACTACGGCGTCTCTCATAATCATATGGTGGTTTTGGGACATTGAACACCACAAGTCGATCAAATTACTACGATCAGCGCAAAAAACAGAAGACGAAGACACGACACAAGCGCTCTCCAAAAACTTAAATTTTAAACGAAAAAAAAACACGTTGCTTATGTAGGCATAAAGGAAAGCACTGAAAATATTATCGCATCTTGCAGATGCTGAAATTTCATTTCTGCGGCACACGTGATTACATGCTTGGTGGGCGCTGATAAGATATTCAGTGCCTCCCTTTATGCCTACATATGCAACGTTTTTGTTTAGATGTGAAGCACATTTCTCGAGCCAATGTCCCTCAGCTTTGGCGGGGTCCGCACTCACACTACGCATGCGCAACTTTCACCCTTCTCTATCTCCAACAGCTGCGCGCACATAGTTTCATAGAATAATACTTGAGGGGAATCCGGTGTTATAGTGTGAGCGTGGGCTTTAGGGGCTGCGCGTGGGCTCCTGCAGCGGCGCTTGTACGATCGTACCCCCATGGGAATTATGGGAAGTACAGGCTTCTGATATTTTTCGGATGTATGGCATACTTGACATTCGCGAGGATTGTTTGTCGAGTGTAAAACAAAGTGATGTGAAGTTATGTCTACCGAAACTTGTTTCATTATTTCGTACGTAAATCTTGTTGCTCACCATGAGGTAGAAATGAACCACTAGGGTATGCAATGCCCTGCCATTTCATTGTAAATTTGGCATGAAGACATAACGAATTATTTTTTAGAACATTTGATAACAAACATTCTTGTTTTGATCATGGAAGCACGCATTCTCTATTTTTGTGTCAATAACGGTAACAAATGCGCGAAACATTTACCGTATCGTCCACTGCGATGCAAGGTGCGTCTGTCCAAGTGCTCTCCCTCGACGTACCTCTCGTTTCGTTATGAAGTCGAATCAGAGGAGTGTAACAATGCGTCTACTTTTGCTCCAACGTCACAGCAAATCAAGACACCTAGCGATCTTCAGCATCCTTGAAGAACAAATACGCTGCTTCAGTGCTTTGCACCACGTCCCACTACCCATATGTGCACGCTGCGCGAAGAACGAAAGTGAAACTGCACACAATGATTCGTAGACACTTTGTTAGCTAACGTAATCTAATCCGAAGCTTCTACTTCCCATAATTTCCGTGGAGATACATGGTCGCCGCGCAAGACTCCTCTCTAGATATTGTTGTATGGAACTCTATGACAGGGCGTTACTCTCTCCACTTCTCTCCTACCACCCCTAGAGTGCCCTAAAATTAGCTAGAGAGGACTCTGGCTCTGCGATCGTGCAGCGACTATGCGGATGATGAGTAGTATATGGATTTGCTTATATATATAGTCTTCGTAACTGCGGGCGGCGAATCACACTTTTGGCACCACTTATTGCTGTGTTTCAATTGTTTCAAAGGAAAAAAAACGAACCCTTTGAAACTTCGCCAGCTCATATGAAATGATAAGCCTAGAAGAATAAGGTGGTGAAGCGCCACCACTGAACATTTGCTGATTTTCATTTCGCGTGAAAAAATCTCCAAGCCGCACTAACACCCACGGAGTCAAAAGTATGACGCTTAGACAAATCAGTGTACTACCCGTCCTTCCCATGCTCACTGAAGCGCCATGCGTTAGATCTCCCATAGACACTAGTGCCAGAGTTCCCTCTAGTGTATAATTAAGAAAATATATGCTACAACCTGCTTGCGCTTGCTCCCCCCTGTCCTCCCCACAGCGCTTACACCACTATTGCGCATGCGCGTCCCCTCCACCTTTCTCTCCTCTCCTGCGCTCACCTTATCTCGCCTCGCAACGCCGACGCAGGCGGCATCTGGTCACGAGTTTCTTGATATCTATCTATCTATCTATCTATCTATCTATCTATCTATCTATCTATCTATCTATCTATCTATCTATCTATCTATCTATCTATCTATCTATCTATCTATCTATCTATCTATCTATCTATCTATCTGTCTGTCTGTCTGTCTGTCTGTCTGTCTGTCTGTCTGTCTGTCTGTCTGTCTGTCTGTCTGTCTTTCTATCTATCTATCTATCTATCTATCTATCTATCTATCTATCTATCTATCTATCTATCTATCTATCTATCTATCTATCTATCTATCTATCTATCTATCTATCTATCTATCTATCTATCTATCTATCTATCTCTTCGTGCTCTTGTGATCGCCTCCTGAACTTGAGGCACACCAAAAATGTAGGAGAGGGTAGTAAGCATTTACTAATATGCCTGGATGGTGATGACATGATTAAGGTGGAAATCTGGTCGCGTACTTCGTCAAACCTCTATCTGCGGACAATTGTGGCATATACCCTTACACCATGGGCCGCCGTATATAAGTACTTTGCACAGATGATTAACAGCTTATATCTAACGAGGGACGGTGAGAGTACACATTGGTGATTCAGAAGCAAGAGCTTAAAAGAAAGCTGTCATCGGCAGCGCTAACCAGATGAATGCAAAGAAGAAATATCAGTGTCCAAGGAGGAGTTCAACCCAGACATTCTCCTTGGCGAATACGCATTCTACCAAAGAGCCACTTCTCGAAACTCCTTTGGAAAAATACCCTATATGCAGGTGTAATGTTGATGAAACGTCAATTGCTGCTGCACCGCGGGCTATCTTTATGATAATCATTACATATGTATTCATATGATACTTGCCATGTCGTTGATTTAGCGTCACTTGCGCACTCCAGTGTATTCGATCAACGTAGCACAAGCCAGGGCTATGATCCCCTCTGGCATAGAGTTTTCTAAAATTAAATAGAGGGAACTGTGGCGCTGCGATCGTTTTGCCACCATCTAAATGAGCGGTAGTACACAAATTTGCCTAGTATTTGGGCTTGCGGCTCCGAACACACTCGTGGTTTTGCTTATTGGTGTGAGTTGGTTTTATTTCGAATAAAAAAAAAGGGCCGTTGTGAAGTTCCCGACCCGATTTGAACAGGTTAGTCTAAAAGGCTAACGTTGTGAAGCGTAACGGCTGAACATTTCCTGACGGTCATTTCGTGACAAAGCAGCCAAAGGGAACCACATGAATAAAGATTAGGCAAATGCGTGTGCTTTCAATCATTCCGATGCTGGCTGAAGCACCGCGCATTGCAGTTGCCATAAGCAATAGCGCCAGAGTTCCCTCAATGAATTTGGGGGAAACTTTGCCTCCAAGGCCAAATGGTCTACATGTCAGCTTCCCGTTTCTGGTGGATGTAATACCCATGTTGTTGTTCGCATTGTTACGCGACTGTGAGCAACCAGTCATATAAAATAAATGCGATGGTTCAACATATATTATTGCTTACAACGTTTGTACATATATTTAGTACCATTTCGCAGCATTTTACTCAACTGAAAAATTACGCCAATCACCCTCTCCATGCATGTTTCCAATAACGTCGACTCCAATGGTGCGTGATCTGCAGAATTTTCTGTCTCTTTGTGCCCCCATGGCTTTACACAGCTGTGGGACGTCATGCGTGGCGGTTTGCAACGCCGAGCACACGCTGTGCTCGTCGGCTGCTAGACAACGACTCGGCGAGTACTTGCTACTACACTCTTGTCTTTATGGTTGAACTAACGATTTCGCTGTTAAATAAGGCGTGAGGACCAACCCTAGACTTTTAGCCTACCTGAAAAAACAGCGCTATTGATTGCTATAGGTAAACAAATAATGGGAGTACAGTCAATAAAAGTCATAAAGCTTTAATCGGCGTGAAGCCGCGGCCCATTGGCGAATGTTCTGTGGGCCGATTTGCTGGCGAATTGCCTGTTTCAGACCCATGACTTGTAGAATTCAATAGGAAAAACCGTCCGTCCGTCTCTTCCATAAGACGACCACAGATATAACAAGAAATAAAGTAAAGGAGATTCTTGCACTTTCATCCGAAGGGCTACTTCTGTGTCTTGCTGCAACTCTACAATTCACTTATCATGAATGAAACAGGCCCGCAGTCCCACCCGAAGTAGTATCATATCCTAGCGAGAGATATATAATCCAATCAAGTGAAAGTCTTGCACACTGCGAATAAGGCT
Organism: Rhipicephalus microplus; assembly: GCF_043290135.1. Classification (NCBI taxonomy): domain Eukaryota; kingdom Metazoa; phylum Arthropoda; class Arachnida; order Ixodida; family Ixodidae; genus Rhipicephalus; species Rhipicephalus microplus. The sequence continues at coordinate 146,960,769 of NC_134705.1, forward strand.
GCAGCGTCGTTTATCCGCTGGATTTCAGCCTACTTACTCCCAGAATCTGTGGTAATCCGCGTATTGTACAACTCGGCTATAATCCTGGTGCTTGTAATAAAGTAATGACCACACTACATCCGTCTGATAACCCAATGCTTGAAGTTATGTTGTGTTGTGCACATTCATCCTGAACATTTGTGAGCATTCATTTAGACGCCATGCGGAATCTGCAGGTGGTCAGGTACTTTTTTGCTCAGTATACATAATTTTGTTTGATTATTGCTGCAATATGCCAAGAATTATAAAGTGAATGCCATAGTTTCAGCCAAATCATGTATTTTAACGACCTCTTAACTCACCGTGAATTACGTATTGCGTAGGACATGGTTGAATGCGTTCGCGTCCCCGCGGCAGAAAAAAAAAAACATAGTTGAGGAGAAAGGGGGAGCAGAGAGGTAAGGGAGAAATAATAAAGAGGGGGGGAGGAACCATGTTCTCGGCTCCGTGAATAATCGCGAACGATGTTCGGCCGTCATTTCATAAATTGGACGCCTTCGACGTATACACCTCTCATAACCACTTCCTGCTCAGTCCTGTTCACTGTGGCACAATTGACGCATCGGTTCCCGCTAAGTCCGCCTTCTAAATTGACCATAAGAAATGGTTGCGTCGTTAATTACAGTGTCACTGCCACTTCGCCTCTGACGGAGCTTCTCGAATCGATGCGGTGACCGCATCATGATTGAACACGAGTCCTTGCCTGTATCTTCCCATCCCCGCTGCGGCTTTCAGGCATTATACGGACACACGTGGGCAGTTGGCGCTGTTTGTCCGCAAGCCTCATTAAACGGTTATTTCCGGAAACGAAATACTCAACCGCGGACGTAAGAAGAGACAGATATAAATGACTTTCTCCTGTTCACTGTGGCACTATCGGCGCATCGATTCTCAATAAGTCCGCCTTCTAAATTGATCACGGGAAATGGTTGCGTTGTGAATTACAGTGTCACTGCCCCTTCGCCTTTGACTGAGCTTCTCGAATCGATGCGGTGACCGCATCATAATTGAACACGAGTCCTTGTCTGTATCTTCCCATCACAGCCGCGGCTTCCAGGTATTATACGGACTCACGTGGGAAGTTGGCGCTGTGAGTCCGCAAGCCTGATTGAACGGTTATTTCTGGGAAACTGAACACTCAACCACGGACGTAAGAAGAGACAGATATGGGTGATTTTCTCGTCGCACTTAGCGCGAGTGTTACTTCCGCTTCCGTACAAAACCACGGTGCTCGTGAAGAAGCCTGAGTGATGATCGGTGTGGTTAACGGCAGCACGACACCCACCCCCTTACAAATGCCCCTTTTTTAGAAAAGCGCTCAACCTAAAGTGCCAGTAAACCAACCCGAGAACCAAAATTGTTACAAAAAGAAATATGTTCACTCTTGCTTTGTGAACGTGCTGTTGCAAGAATTTTGCGAACACGCCAGGCCTGTGGGGTAGGCGCAGCATGCTCAGTCACAGCGAAAGCTAGAAGTGCGGCCTTTCAGAGCCTTTGGGACTGTGCACCACCGCCGGGTAACCAAGAAGTAATGCCAACTGCCATAAGCAGCAAAATTATCAGCCGAGAGCCAGGCAATTAAAGAGACGTGGTCCAGCACGTGCTTAGCATCCTGGAACGCCAGCGGCCGAGAGCGGCACCCCCACGGGTTTGACGCGAGTAGGTTGCTGCTCCGGGACGTCCGAGCACGCTAGTGTCTCGCTTTAATTTCCTACCCCTTCCCCCTTTATGCCGGATCGTCAATAAAGTTGTTTCACTCACTCACTCAGAGCCTTTTCAAAACACTCATTGTGTAACTACTGCAGGCACACTTGCTTTGTACCCACTAGGGCATTAACACTAAACTTTTGGGTAGTAGTTTGACATTCGCTATGCTATTTTTCGTCAGTCTTTTGAGAAGCATGATATCCGCTAAACACTTGCTAGGAATCTTGTGCCAATTTTCCATGCAGTGGCTGACGACGACGAGAAATTATGGCTGAAGTGGGTATGCGCCACAGTTGATAGGGGAACAAGAACAAGCTTTTGTAATGGGACAGCCCACTCGTTACACTATTCTCATTGTGCAATGACTGGTTGTTCTTTTGCTGTTGTAAAATGCTTTATAAGTCGCATTAACGCGTTTGCTTTTCTCACATTAAGCCTGCCTAAGGCAAGTTTGCCAACAAGTCACAGGCACCGGCATAACTCAGTGGACACACACATAAAACTGAGACAGAAAAGGCCGCAGGGTCTTCTAGGTCTCTTCCTCGCTCTTGATCTTTGTCTCTTGGATGGCGACAAAGTCGAGACGCTTGCGATTGAGAAGTCTACGGAGCTGTGCTTGTTTCTGCGAAGACCTATGGCCGCGTACGTTGAAGGGGGCAAATATGAGTCGCTCAGACTGCGCCATGGTGACTACCTTCCAATTCGCGTATCGTCCCACTTGATCAGTCCCAAGAGTTGGCGCTGAGGCTTCTCGTGAACCCCGACCAGGCCTCCTAGATCGGGATCGGCGAGGAATGCGAAATTCCGGGAAAGTACATCAAAGACATTGAGAATATTAAGTGCCAACTACAGAGATATGATGCTGCTCGCTACCAAGGGGAACGTATTAGATCTCGGAACCAGCGCACTTTAAATTCTGGGCAACCGACGCGCCAAGCTTTACTTGATGAGCAACGCCATGTGATTTCTAAAGTTATTCCAGACTTGCACTTTAACGATGTGCTCATAAAAAATAACGGAGACATTGCTTTGGCGTTCGAAACGTACAATAACAGCTTATTTAGCTCTCCCCCTGATGATATTGACGCTCACCTCAAGACTAGTTTTGTTTCTCTTGTGAACCCCTTGAAAGACAATGATTGTGCAGTCATTAATGGGCCCATTACTATACAGGAAATTGAGCAAGCAATCGACAACTTGCCTTTATTGAAAACACCAGGCCCTGATGGCATCTCAGGCGAATTTTACAAAGCTTTCAAGAAAACACTTGCTCCTATATTGCTGAATATTTTTCAGATGAGTTATAACATGCATACACTCCCACGATCTTTTTGCAAAAGTCACACTGTGTTAATACCGAAAACAACTGACAAGGAAAAACTTCGCTTCGTCGAGGGCTACAGACCAATATCACTGTCAAACGTGGACTACAAAATTTTCGCAAAAGTATTAGCAAATAGGTTGCAATTGCTATGTCGATCCTCATTGGGTCTCATCAGACATGTGGGATCAGAGGTCGATCCATACAAAGCAATATACATGTCGCTCGAACAGTGCTTCAATACTGTCATGGTTCTCAAAAACATCTTGCAATGCTACAGGTAGACCTTGCAAAAGCTTTTGATCGTGTTCGTCATTCCTTCCTTTTTTCTCTTCTCGAACAAGCTAATGTTGGCAAAGTTGTTCTTAAAGGCGTTAAATTATGCTATATTGAATGCTCAACTCGTCTGATAGTTAATGGTCAACTCTCCAAGCCAGTTTCTATTCGCTCTTCTGTAAAACAGGGATGCCCGATGTCACCTCTTTTATTTGTACTTTATCTAGAACCACTGTGCTTAACCATAATACAGTCGAGTTGCATTCGTGGCTTTAGAATATTAGTCAGTGAGGTTAAAGTATCGGCTTATGCAAACGATGTCGCATTCTTTTGCACAGATAAACCAAGTGTCGAAAATGTGGTATATACTATTGAAAAGTTTGGCGTAGTATGAGGAGCTCGTTTAAATGACTCTAAAAGTTTAGGACTGTGGTTTGGCTTGTGGGGTAGCACACCGAACCACTTTGCAGGGATTAATAAGACAAGAACTCCTCCAACATATCTTGGTGTACCATTGCATGCATATAGATTCAGTGCGCATTACTGGAAGGAACGCGTCCCTAAGCTTGAACGACAGGCCCAGACATTTGTTCCCTATCGACTTTCGATATTTGGGAGAGCTGAAGCTTGCAATACTTTATAGCGACAAAGCTTTACTATGTATTGCAACTTATTCATTGCGCAAGATTCTATATACAACGCTTTCATCGGATTTTCACTACTTTCATGTGGTCTTCGACTTTTGAGCCCATGCGTCGTGACAATATATTCAAGCCAGTTAGTGAGGGTGGGTTAGGAGTAAAACACCTTTATCTATGGCAAATAGTGTCCCAATTCGTCTTTTTTCGAGACAATTCCCATCCTGTAATCCGTTCCTTCTTGCAGGTTACACTTGTTGATTCCTTACCAGATTTAATTGTTTCATCTAACTTCTCCAAACGCCCATGCTTGCGGGGATTCATGCAGGAAGTTTACCTCGCAGTTGAGTTCCTTAAAGCTCGCTTTTCTGTAGAATACCTGTACACAGTATCGCGCAAGGTGCTGTATAAAGACCTACTGAGTACGCTATTACCACCTCCATTGTACCGTTCACTGTACTCCAATCTTCCAGGTCACGATGTGTTGAAACGAGTGCGCGAAATGTACATTCCACCGTATTCAAAAACATTCTTCTATAAACTCCACTCTGAAACATTGGCGGTAAAAACATGGTTAGAAAGACAAGGTATTTTCATTCCGTCTGTTAACTGCCGTCTATGTGATGTGCCGGAAACGATTGAACATTGCTTTGTTAGCTGCAAAGATGCCATACTATTTTGGGATGTCCTTCAGCGAACACTGAAAAAACGTTTCGTCATTAATTCAAACACAATACGTTATCTTCTACCAGCAACGCTTGATGAAGTACCATATGATATTGCCACTTGGCCGCTAGTTACGGCGAGCGCAAGCGATGGCTGCCTGTCTTTATTGCCCAAGTACTTTAATAAATACCATGGGAAAAAAAACCGGCATAACTCAGTGGTAGAATATTGGGCTGGCACCCAGCGGACCCAGGTTCAAGCCCCACTGTGTTATTGGTGCAAGGTTTTTCTTTTTCTAATTTCGCGCGATGTGGTTACGGAAACCAGCGGTGGCGATAGCGGCGGCGGCGTACAACATGCGACTGCGCGTGATCAGAGTTGTGATCTCATAACAGCTTTCGCTGTAAAAGAAAGATGTTCACTTTTGTTTTGTGAACGTGCTGCCGCAAGAATTTCGCGAACACGTGCTCTATTAAAAGGGCCCTGAAACTCTTTTCTTTAGGCTTTGTCAGCGTTTAGTTTAGAACATCATCAAACCATTCGCACTACAAATTTAGTGACACGCCAGAACTTAGAACGAAAAGTCTCGAAAAACCTATTGCTTCAAGCATCAATGCCTGCCGACGATTGAAGCACGAATAGGTAAGCAGGGGCCAAATAACCATCACGTCGGGTTAATGAAAGTTGTATTGAAGCGCTGTGCTCTGAAGTTCATTTATCCAGCAGTGTCCAGAGCCGCCATCTTACCTGGCACAAGCACTACACATCAGCTCGCCTCTTCTGGTGTGGCTGATACCCGTGTTGTTGTTGGCATTGTTGCGCAACAATAAACTTGTGAATGATGAACAGATGTCTGTGCGTACAAGATTTGTACATATCTTTAGTGCCATATTGTAACGTTTCGCTGACTAAAAAAAATTCAACAATCACCTTCCTCCCACTTCTTTGTATAGCAATATCTTCCATGGTACGTAGGATGTGCGAAGTTTTTCTTACCCGCATGTCGTGGGATCGAATCCCGGCTGAAGTTACTGCATTTTCCATGGAGAGGAAAATGCTATAATCCCGTGTGCTCAGATTTGGGTGCACGTCGAAGAGCCCCAAGTGGTGGAAATTTCCGAATTCTTCCACTGTGGCGTCTCTCATAATCATAGGGTGGTTTTGGGACATTAAACCCCACATGTAAATCACTCAATCAATCAATCAATCAATCAATCAATCAATCTAAATTTTTTAACGCTCTCGAATTAAAATTACCAATGTTTGTTCACGCCGTTTCTTGGTTGATAAAAAATTGACAATCACCTTCAGTGCACTTAACTACAGTTGACCTTAACCCGACCTGACGGCTGTATCGTAGGGGTACATGTGCAATGTTTACGAAATTGGATAGCCATCACTGCATCCCCAATTGACACTTCACGAATCTTTCGGTCTATTTAAAGAGCAGTTGCGAGACCTGGCATGACTCTGTGGTAGAATACTTGGTTGTCATGCAGAATGCTCGGGTTCGATTCCTGATGGTACTCTGACAATTTTCTTTGCATCCATTTGGTCAACGCGGTCGAAGACAGCTTTTCCTTAACGCTGACGCGTCAAAATTCGCCATGTCTGTTTTGTACTCGCAGTTCCTGAATTGATATAACATGTCAATCACCTGTGACACATAGCCGCTCGCGGACGTGTGGCCCATGTCTGAAGGAAAGGGTTTGACGACGTACAGGACGGGATTGTGACATATTCTTGTCACAGTGGCAGCGAGTCATCTTCGTCAAACCATCTTATCCTCTCATACTGTATTTAGTTTACCTTCAGTTAAAGAGATAATCATGACAGCACCCTGATATAGACGGTTAGATAGACAGACAGACAGACAGACAGATAGATAGATAGATAGATAGATAGATAGATAGATGGATAGATAGATAGATAGATAGATGGATAGATAGATAGATAGATGGATAGATAGATAGATAGATGGATAGATAGATAGATAGATAGATGGATAGATAGATAGATAGATGGATAGATAGATAGATAGATAGATAGATAGATAGATAGATAGATAGATAGATAGATAGATAGATAGATAGATAGATAGATAGATAGATAGATAGATAGATAGATAGAAGCCAGAAGTGCTTGCAGAAAGGCAAAAACTGCTTACATCCATAATACGGTCCGCACATGCATTTTATGTCTCTCGTGGAATTACCGAAGTGTTGCCCTAATTTTAAACTAGCAGGGAGCCGTATGAATTACCCCATTTTTATAGCACATGCTTGCTTACAATGATTTTAATAGCTTTCTGAAAGGCCACATAAATTATGGCTAAGTTAAACAAGCTCTTTGTTGATAATAGAATCGCGCGCGCAGATTTGCCTATGCGTGAAAGAATCGTCGCTTCACGATGCTACTTCCTAGGCTCCACTGAGGCATGCCTCCCAATTGTATCGTAATTTTAACGCACAATATGCCAGAATTCATTCAGTCAAGTTGGAGAATACGCCCGCCAACGAACCGTTGCTGTTCTGTATGCACAGTACAAATGCCGAAAACGATTTCGTCAAAGGAAGCTACATGTGGCCACCTGTACCGAACACACCGGCGTTCACGTATTCGTGCCCGGTCACGCCATGCGTCGGAATCGAAGAAACGGGACGGCACTTCCGTGACACGACCAACGCCTACGTTCTCCGCTGTCCAACGCACCACGCGTGGCCCGAGAAATATGAAATCTCCGCATTCAGCGTTCACGCAGAGCCCCCGCTCCGAACGGACGCATTAAGATTGCAACGACACGTGCCGCCCACGAAATAAACTCCCTATTTAGGCTCCCCGAGCAACCACAGATTCGAGCGAAACACTTTCTCTTTCCCATGTTCCGCGTACGTTTAGAGCGGACCGTAGAAATCAGAGCACTATGAAATGCAAGAGCGTTTAAGTCCATTGCTTAAAAATCAAAGCCAACAGAGAAGCGTGGCAAAAGCATTGAAGACTCCCGTGAACGTGCTCGTGTTCATGTATCATACGTGATTCGGATACAATAGGTATCATCACCGAATATAGGGCAGCGTCTAGAGTGCGCATTGCATGAGGAATATCGCGGCAGTTACACCAGTCAATAACACCTATCTTTCCCCCTGCTCCATGTGGTTCAAGTGCCGCGCCCACTATATACTCGCCTACGTGCAATACTTCCTCGTTGGAAGGAGAAAGTTGACGTTACTTCACAGCTTATAGACGAACACAGTTTTCGCTGGCGTAACGAGACGCAGTGGGAAAAGATGCACATCGAAAATCGGCAGCCCTCGCTTTCCGCGACCCTCCGCAGCAGTCGTCACGGGTTTGATGGCGTTTCCTTCAATGGAAAACACTCGAACTCACTTTAGGTCACCGTGCTTCTAAGGTCGCCGAAGTTTATTCCGCCTTGGTGCACGCGTTTACGACAAAGGAAAATGCCGAACCAATTACATTTTCTTCGTCCAAAGACGGATGTTTTGAACCGCGTAAAGTAGCGTAAGAGCAGCACTAATTATTGAGAGCGGATCTGTTCAAGGTTTTCGTTGCTCCAGGCAGTGCGAACTGCGGAAGAAAAGGGCAAAAACGGCAAGCGGGCTTTTAAGCCTCCAGCTTCATCTTCCACTTCACCCTCGCAATAACTGCGCAGGATTCGTACCACCGTTTAATGCAATACCTACCGTGCGGACATAGAAATCCCACCTGTAATTACATATGTGAAGTAAAGAAAGCCTTCGAGTTAAAGCCAAGTGGCCAAGTCACTGGCGAGAATAAAGTAGCATCAGATCTCTTGAAAGACAGCTTGTGTTAATAATACTGGCCACCCTGTGTACGAAATTCCTCTTACTGGTGGGGGTATCCAAAACTTGCAAGAGTGCTAACTTTATTTCTATTCACAAAAGGGGACGTGCAGTACTTCAAAGAGTGCAGGCTGGTGATCTTGCTGTCAATTGTCCCCAAGCTGCTCACAAAGGTAGTAGCTTATATAGTTAGGACAACATTAGAAATCAATCAATAAAAACCCAGGAGGACCTTATAGTGGCTAATTGACAACAGGCAACGTTCTCAGTATACCAATCAGGTGACAGCGAAATTTCCCAGAATGTGACCAACCCTTTCATAGAGTCTTCATTGAATATAAGGGCACAATAGATTGGGTCGAGATAACAGCAGAATCAAGCCCTGCGGAATCAAAGCGGAAAGCAAACATATATAAACACAGTGAAAGAAACTTACGGCGACACCACAGTTAATATAGTCCTCAATAAAAAAAGCGACAAAACTCCAACAAAGAAGGGCAAAACGCAGAAAGATACGACCTCCCGAATGCTATTTAGCGGGTGTCTACAGGAGGTCTTCACGGCCCTATAGTTGAAGTGGTTAGAATACCAATTAAGGGAGAGCACTTACCTACCACTGAAGGTTACCAGTAACCTAAATATCACATTGAAGTGGTGAGTAACTCATGGGACAAATCGCAACTCATAAATTGGACAAGCAGAGCAGAACGTCAAATGTGAAAATTAGCATGCACAAAAACTAAAGCAATCTGCAACAGCCTCTGAAGAGAACCATACGTAGCGATAGGTAGAAATCAACTTGAATTTCTGAAGGAATACGTATACTTCAGACAGGTATAAACTTATTGTACAACTCTGCCATGAACCTGGTGTTCTTACATAGACTATGATGTCACTATATGCCTTAATCAACCCCACAATTGCGGTGAAAGCTGGACTAGCCGCATTTCTAAAACCATCTTCTGTACAATTTTGTGGAAACGTGAACACTTGCAATAAATTAAACAACTCTCCTGCCATCCTTCCCATGAGACGATCACCGAAGTAAAAAAATAAAGCTTACACGTCGTTGTGCTTTTACCCGGAGAGCTAATACGATGCTTGCTGCAGCCTTAAGATAATTATTTCTTATTAACATATCAGACCCACTGTCACACCAGAAGCAGCATAACTACCCAGTAGTGAATGACCCACACATTCCAACCCAGTCCACTGCATCAATTATTCATAGGATTTCATCCCGTTTCCTTCAAAAAAACATGGTAATCCGCGTACTGTACAACTCGACCATGGACCTGGTATTCATACGTAGACTATGATAACTCTATATAGATGCATAAACCACGCAAACGCGAGGAGAACTTGAACAGCAGCCTTTATAAAGCCACCATTTCATACACTGTTGGAGAAACGTTATTATTTATAATGCCACAAAGTTAAGGAACTATCCTGCCATCACTCCAGACTACCGCTGAAGCGAAAAAAAATCAGATGAGGCGTCGTTGTGCTTTCATCCAGGGAGCAAATCCCGTGCCTTGCTGCAGCTACGTTATTCAATTTCGCAATGCATGAATGAGGTCCAATGTCTCGCCTAAAACAGTATTAAGTCCCAGTGGCATATTTGTGGCCCAATGATGTTAATGTTCCACACATTCCAACCCAAACCACGGCGTCGTGCATCCACAGGATTTTAACCCACTCCATCCCAGACAGCATGGTGATCCGCGTATCGCACAACTCGACCATGAACCTGGTACTGATAAATAGAATATGATAGCTCTAGATAGTTGTATAAACCACGTAATCACGACGAAAACTTGAACAGCGGCCTTTTTAAAGCTAATAATTTATACACCGTCGGAGAAATGTTAATATTTTCAAGGCTGCTAAATTAGGGAACTATCCTACCATCGCTCCTGTGCGACGATCGCTGAAGGAAGAAAGAGAAGATTAAACGTCGTTGTGCTTTGATCCGGGGAGCTAATCCAGTGCCGTGCTGCAGCCATGTGATTCTTTTTTGTCTCACCGGAAGCATTATGAATACCCAGCGGCATCTTTGTGACTTCATTATGTGAACGTCCCAAACGTCCTAACACAAAACCACAGCGTCGTGCATCTGGAGGATTTCAACTCACTTCCTCCCAGAATATTGGTAATCCGTGTATTGTACAACTCGGCCATGAACCTGGTAATCAAAGTCGGACTATGAGAACTCTATATAGCTGCATAAACCACGCAATCGCGACAAAAACTCGAAAAGTGGCACTTCTAAGGCCAATATTTTATACACTGACGGGGAAACGGTAATATTTGCAATGCCACTAAATTAAGAAACTATCCTGACTTCGATCCTGTGAGACGATCGCTGAAGTAAAAAAAAGACGAGACATCGTTGCGCTTTTATCCTGGGAACCCATCCGGTGCCTTGCCGCAGTCACGTGCTTCAATTTTTTTATGCACGAATCTGGCCTAATGTCTCACCGGAAGCAGTATCAATGCTCAGCGGCACCTTTGTAGGCGAATGATGTGAATGTCTTGCACATTCCAACATAAACCATGGCATCGTGCATTCGCTGGATTTACCCCTACTTCCTTCCAGAATACATGGTAATCCGCGTATTGTACGACTCGACCATGAACCTGGTATTCATAGGTAGACTATGATAACTCTTTATAGTTGCATGAACCACGCAATCACGACAAAAACTTGAACAGTGGCCTTTCTAAAGCCAATAATTTATTTTTTGTCGGGGAAATGGTAATATTTACATTGCCACTAAATTAAGGAACAATCCTGCCATCGCTCCTGTGAGCTCGTGTAAGATGATCACTGAAGTAAAAAAAAAAAAAGATGAGACGACGTTGCGCTTCTATCCGGCGAGCTAATCGGGCGCCTTGCTGCAACCATGTGATTGTCTTTCGTCATGCACGAATCAGGCCCAATGAATGACTGGAAGCAGTTTTAATGCCTAGTGGCATGTTTGTGGTCCAATGATGTGAATGTCTCGCACATTCCCACATAAACCACGGCGTCGTGCATCCGCTGGATTTTAACCCCCTTTCTTCCAGAATTCATGATATCCGCGTATTGTACAACTCGGCCATGAACCTGATATTCATAGGTAGACTCTGAGAACTAAACCGCGTAATTGCGGAGAAAACTTGAACCACGGCTTTTCTAAAGCCACTATCTTATACACTGTCGTGAAATGTTAATATTGACGCAAGGTAGGCTGGCAACTATAGTGGCCAGCCTCTGGGGAGGATAACGAAGTAGTTCCGTGGGCGCGTGCTCTGGTGTTTGTGCTTTTGGCCTTTGTTTACGAATGTTTTTGTGCCTGCGTCCCTGTGCCTTTGTGACATTTTCTGGTGGAAGTGCTGGGCACGGTAGATGATACGGTCCCCTGAGAGCACCCCTGACGCAAGTCCATCGAGTAGCTCAGCCGAACTTACCCCTGTGCACGTACGTTCCAGCCGTCGTCTCCAGAGACTCGAGCCACAGCACGGTTTGCTGCCTGAACGTCAGAGGGCTATGAATCAAACCCCGCCTAACGTCACCGCGCCAGCACCAGCACACCTGGTTATCAACCAGCCCAAGACGCCGAAGACATTTCATGGAGCTGCTTTTGAAGATGCCGACGACTGGCTCGAGCATTTCAACCGGGTCGCCGTCATCAACGATTGGACACCAGAGCGTAAGCTACGCTATGTGTACTGCTTCGTGGAGGACTCCGCGAAAACGTGGTTTGAGAACCATGAAGCAGCGCTTACGTCATGGGAGGAGTTTCAACGGCAGTTCCTCAAGGCATTTTCCCGAGAAGACAGGAAGGAGACAGCGGAGCGTGCTATATAGGCAAGGGTTCAAGGCCCTAACGAAAGGGTGACGACCTACGTAGAGGACATGGATCGGCTTTTTAAGCGTGCGGAGCCCTCCATGTCCGAATCCAAGAAAGTTTGCCACCTAATGCGTGGTGTTAAAGAAGAGATTTTTGCCGGCCTGATTCGAAACCCGCCTGCGACACTTGCGGAGTTCCATGAGGAAGCCACTGCCATGGAGAGGGCCCTTCAACAGCGTGCCAGACAGTATAACCGTGGTGTAAACCCAAGTGAGGTCACTTCTGTCACTCTCGGCAATGACATCAGCGCGTTGCGAGAGCTTATCAGAGCTCTCATTAAGGAAGAGCTACAAAAGATGCAGGTGACTGCTTCACCTGCAGAGCAGCTCTCCGTTGCGGAGATGGTACGCGCCGAGCTACGGCAAGCCGTTCACGCTCCCCAACCATCCGAGGCGCCACAACAGAGGCACTGCGTCGAGATGAGCTACGCGGAAGCAGTGCGACGTCGTCCATCGTGCAGTTCTACCAGCGTATGTTACCCCAGTGAGCGACACGCTCAACAAATGGAGGTAGGCTTCCGCCCTCGCAGCTCACCGTTGATCGCCGAAGCAAGACCGAGAAAGAGTGACATCTGGCGTACACCCGACCACAGGCCCCTTTGCTTCCACTGCGGGGAAGCCGGACACGTCTACCGGACATGTCCATACCGTCGTGTGGGTCTCCGTGGATTTTCGCCTAATGCCCCTCGTCCACGACCTGGCGAGCGACGACTGGAAATAGAGAGTTTCATCTCGAATCGTTGCAGTATCGAACATCGGTCGCACGAGCCCCGCTCGTCGTCGCCTGCTCGCTAGAGGTCACCGATCCCAGCATATTCACGCGGCGCTCGGTGACACCGTTCACCCAGTCCTGCAAGTCGGGAAAACTAAGTTCAGTGACCTCCGGAGGTGAGGCCACTGACGCTGACTCTGCGGAAGATCCTTCACTACGACGACAGTGACGGCAGCAAAAAAGATGTACAGACGCAGTCAAACGTGGTACGAAGAGTGGCGACATCAAACATCGCGGTAACCGTGGACGACGAAGAAGTAATGGCGCTAATCGACACTGGAGCAGACACTTCCGTCATGAGCATGGGTCTTGCCTGCCGGCTGAAGAAGGTTTCTACCCAGTGGGCTGGGTTGCAGATACGTATAACATGAAGCCATCTTCTCACTCTGGTGGGACGGTGCACAGCGCGAGTCAGTATTCATGGATTTACGTATCTCGGTGAACTTGTTATACCGCCCAGTTTCTCGAGGGACCTTATTCTCGAATTGGACTTTCTGCATGATAACGGAGCTGTGATTGGCTTGCAATAGTCGCAGGTGACGTTTTCTTCGGCACAAGCTTTAGCGCGCAACCCTCACGACAGTTACGTCAATGCTTTGAGAATTGTTGACGGTGACGTCACGTTACCGCCGAAGAGTAGCGTGTTGAACTTGGTAACCTGCGACGTTTTCGATGAATTCAATGACTATGAAGGTATTTCAGTGGCAAATATCCCGCTGCTGGTGAAACAAAACATCGCCATAGCCCGATGCCTTGTTAGGTTAGAGAATAAGCGCTCTCGAGTCCTGCTGACCAACTTCAGCAATGAGCTTCAGCACATTCCTAGAGGCACCACTGTTGCTTTCCTCGGTGAAATCACCTACTTTTCCATTGTCGGCGCATTGGATACGACATCACCGCATGCAAAAGCTTGTGCTGACCTGGGCAGCCACATTCACGTTAATCTAGACTTGCTAGATTCACGAAAAGAGCGGCTGCTTAACCTTGTGACGGAATTCTCAGACTGCTTCTCCGCAGCATCGGATGTTCAACGTACTACCGTTACAAAACACCGCAGTGTTACCAAGAAGTCAGTGCGGCCTCTTCGCCAACGTCCATACCGTGTGTCTCCGAAGGAAAGAGAGGTGATTAAGCGGGAAGTACAAAAATGCTGAATGGTGACGTCATGAAACCTTCCACCAGTCCGTGGGTGTCACCTGTTGTCTTAGTAAAGAAAAAAGACAGCACACTATACTTCTGCATCGATTACCGACGGCTTAACTAAGTCACAAAATGCGACGTTTACCCCCTGCCACGGATTGATGACGCCTTACACCGTCCACACTATGCCCAGTTCTTTACATAATTAGATCTCAAGTCAGGGCACTGGCAAAGTGAAGTTGACGAGGGCGACCGTGAAAAAAACACGCTCGTGACTCCCAACGGGCTCAACGAATTTAAAGTGCTGCCTTTTGGTCTCGGTTCCCCTGCTACCACGTTTCAACGCATGATGGACACTGTACTTGCTGGACTAAAGTAGCAGACGTGTCTTGTATACTTTTACGATGTCGTTGTGTTTTTAAGCACGTTTGACGAACATCTTTCACGGCTAAAAAGTGTCCTCACTGCTATAAGGAGAGCAAACCTTACTATCAAGCCCGAAAAGTGCTACTTTGGCTATCAGTAACTCAAGTTTCTCGGCCACGTGTTGAGCCCAGAGAGGTGTTCGACCAGATCCGAAGAAGTTGACTGCTGTTGCCGATTTCCCTGGTCCTGGAGGCAAGAAGGCTCTTCAGCAATTCTTTGGACTCTGTGCCTACTACCGCCGTTTTGTCGAAGGATTTTCAAAAATTGCGGAACCTCTTACAAGACTGACACGGCAAGATGTGCCCTTCGTATGGACGGAAGATCAACAACAAGCCTTCGTAGAGCTACGCGATCGACTGCAGACAGCTCAAGTGCTGGCACATTTTGACGATACTGCCGACACTGAGATTCACACGGACGCGAGCAACGTAGGAATCGAAGCCATTCTAGTTCAATGGCAGGGCGGCGCAGAGCGTGTGATCGCTTAAGTGAGCCGCAGTCTCACAAAAGCAGAGACTAACTATTCTACCACCGAAAAAGAGTGCCTAGCAGCAGTTTGGGCAATTAGCAAATTTCGACCCTACCTATACGGCCGGCCATTTCGAGCGGTCAGTGACCACCATTCGCTCTGCTGGCTTGCCAATCTACGGGATCCATCAGGCCGCCTCGCCCTCTGGAGCCTCCGCCTTCAAGAGTACAACATAACGGTGGTCTACCAATCAGAACATAAGCATACCGATGCTGACTGCCTGTCTCGTGCTCCTATTTCGCTGGCGTCATGTGACACTGAACATGGGTTACCGTTTCCTGGCGTCGTCGACGTGGTCCGGATGGTTGAGCTTCAACGTGAGGACCCTGAGCTACTACCTGTCATTCAACATCTTCAAGGAGAAGACTTTACCGTCCCACGCCGGTTCTGACGTGGATTAACATCGTATTGCCGGCGGAACAATGTTCTCTACAAGAGAAATCTTGAGAGCAGCCAGAAAACTTTCCTCCTCGCGGTTCCCACGGAACTGCGTGAGAAAGTTTTGCAGGCGTGCCACGACGATCCTTCTGCTGGTCACTTAGGCTTTGCTAGAACAATAGCGCGCATACGACAAAAGTACCACTGGCCACAAGCTGTATTCGTCCGTTCAGCGCTATGTCCGCACCTGCCGTGAGTGTCAGAGGCGTAAAATTCCACCCGAAAACCACGCCGGCTTCCTCCAACCTTATATCCACCTCGAGCACCGTTTCAGCAAGTGGGAATGGATCTTCTTGGTGCATTCCCTACCTCATCATCAGAAAATAAGGAGATAATTGTCGCAACCGACTATCTGACTCGCTATGCAGAAACCAAAGCTGTGCCTAGTGGAACTGCAGTTGAAGTCACCCGATTCTTCGTCCGCGACATTGCTTTGCGTCACGGTGCACCTGCTGTTTCCATAACTGATCGAGGACCAACATTTACGGCAGAGTTATTGCAACAAGTCACTAAGCTGAAGCACACCAACCACCGGAAAACAACAGCTTATCATCCCCAAACGAATGGCTTGACAGAGCGGTTAAACAAAACACTGACCGACGTGCTGTATATGTATGTTAATGTAGAGCACATAACGTGGGATGAAACTTCGCCGTACGTCATGTTTGCTTATAATACCGCAGTGCGAGAGACCACAGACCTAACGAAATTCGAGCTTGTTAGTGGTTGTCGCATAACAGCCCCGTTAGACGCTATGCTCCCCGCAGACCAGAACACCAGCGGGAATGACAGCGTTGACGACTTCGTTGAGAAAACCGAGGAAGCCCGCCAGCTTGCAAGGAACCGCATTCACACGAAGCAAAATATTGACGCTCGCCGTTATAAACAAGGCCGAAGGAACGTTCACTATCAACCAGGTGACTATGTATGGGTGTGTACACCAGTTAGACTTCGTGAGCTTTCGGATAAGCTAATGAGACGCTACTTTGGCCCTTACGAAGTTGTGAGCTGCCTCAGTGACGTGAATTACAAGGTAGTTGCTTAAAGCTCCGATACCAGTTTAAACCGAACACGTCCACGTCCAGAATCAGTCCATGTTAGTACGGACGAAATTGTACCACGCCCGCGAGTTATGAACACTTCGAACTTTTTTCTTATTTCCACAACAACGTGGGCTTATGTTTTTTGTTGTTGTTGACGAGACCATTTTTTCTTTCATGGCCATGTCTAGCATCTTAGTAATCGACCAAAATGGTCGCTCTTGAAAGAGGAAATTGACGCAAGGTAGGCTGGCAACCACAGTGGCCAGCCTCTGAGTCTGATAACGAAGTAGTTGTGTGGGCGCGTGCTCTGGTGTTCGTTTTTTGGCCTTTGGCTACGAAAGTAAACGCCCTGTTTTTGTGCCTGTGTCCCCGTACCTTTGTGACAATTTTGGCAATGTCACTATTTAAGGAACTATCCTTATATTGCTCCTGTGAGACGATCATCTGAGTAAAAACAGAAGATAAGGCGTCATTGTGCTTTTATCTGAGGAGCTATTCTGGTGCCTTGCGGCAGCCATGTAATTCTCTTTCGTTCTGAATGAATCAGGCTCAATGTCTCACCGGAAACAGTGTAAATGCCAAGCGGCATCTTTGTGGCCCAATAATGTGAATGTCCCACACATTCCAACATAAACCACGGCGTCGTGCATACGCCAAATTTCCACCCACTTCCTCTAAAAATATATGGTAATCCACGTAATGCACAACTCGACCAAGAACTTGGTATTCGTACGTACACTTTGATAACTGTATAAATGTCGTAGACCACGTAATCGCGACGAAAACTTGAACAGAAACCTTTCTGAAGCCATCATTTGTTACACTGTCGGGGAAATGTTAATATTTTCAATGCCAATAAATTAAGGAACTATCCTGCCATCGCTCTTGTGAGACAATTGCTGAAGTAAAAAAGAGAAGATCAGGCGTCGTTGCGCTTTAATCCGGGTAGCTAATCCAGTGGCTTGATGCAGCCATATGGTACTCTGTCGTAATAAATGAATCAGGTCATTGTCTCAGTGGAAGGAGTATAAGTGCCCAGCGGCATCTTTGTGGCCGAATGATGTGAATGTCCCGAACCTTCCAACATGAACCACGGCGTCATGCATCCGCTGAATTTACACACACTTCCTCCCAGAATACATGATAACCCGCGAATTGTACAACACGACCACGAACCTGGTATTCATAAGTAGACTATGATAACTCTCTATAGTTGCATAAACCACGCAATAAAGACGAAATGTTGAATAGAAGCTTTTCTGAAGCCATCTTTTTTACACTGTCGGAAAATTGTTATTATTCGCATACACACTAAATAAGGAACTGTCCTGCCATTGCTCGTGTGAGACGATCGCTGACGTAAAAAAGAAAAGATGAGGTGTCGTTGCGCTTCTATTCGGGGAGTTCTTCCAGTGCATTGCTGCCGCCATGTGATTCTCTTTCGTCATGAATGAGTCAGGCCTAATGTGCTACCGGAAGCAGTATAAATGCCTAGCGGCATCTTTGTGGTTTGAAGATGTGATTGTCCCGAATACTCCAACACAAACCATGGCGTCGTGTATCCACTGCATTTAAACCCACTTCCTCCAAGAATAAATTTTAATACGGGTATTGTACAACTAGACCATGAACCTGGTAATCATAGGTACGCTAAGATAACTCAATATAGTTGCATAAAAAGCGCAAAGGCGACGAAAGCTCTAATAGACGCCTTTCTAAAGCCATCATTTTATACGCTGACGGGTAAATATTATTATTTGCAAGGACACTAAATAGAGAACTATCTCACCATTGCTCGTGTAAGAGGATCGCTGAAGTAAATAAGAGAAGATGAGACGTCATTGCGCTTTTATCCGGGGAGCTAATCCGGTGCCTTGCTGCAGCCATGTGATTCTCTTCCGTCATGAATGAGTCAGGCCCAATGTCTCATCAGAAGCAGTTTAAATGCCCAGCGGCACTTGTGTGGCCCAATAATGGGAATGTCCTAAACATTCCAACATGAAGCACGCCTACGTGCAACTGCTGGTTTTAACACCCACTTCCTCCTAGTATACATGGTAATCCGAATCTTGGACAACTCGCCCATGAACCTGGTATTCATAAGTGGACTATGATAACTATCTATAATTGCATAAACAGCGCAGTTGCGACGAAAACTTGAACAGCGGCCTTTCCAAAGACATTAGTTTACACACTGTCGGGGAAATGGTAATGTTTCCAATGCCACTAAAAATAAGTAACTATCCAGCCACCGCTCTTGTAAAACGATCGTCGGAGAAAAAAAGAAAAGCTGAGTTGTTGCACTTTGAACCGGGGAGCTAATCCAGTGCCTTGCTGCAGCCATGTGATTCTGTTTCATCATGAATGAATCAGGCCCAATGTCTCACCAGAAGCAGTTTATATGCCAGCGGCATCTGTGTGACCCAACGACGGGAATATACCGAACATTCCAACATAAACCACGGCGTCGTGCATTCGCTGGTTTTAACACCCACTTCCTCCCAGAATACATGGTAATTCGCGTCTTTACAACTCACCCATGAACCTGGTATTCATAGGTAGACTATGATAACTATTTATAGTTGCATAAACACTGCAGTTGCGACGAAAAGTTGAATAGCAGCCTAAAGCCATTATTTTATACACTGCCAAGATAATGGTAATATTTTCAATGCCACTAAAGACGAGTATCTATCCTACCACCGCTCCAGTGAAACGATCGTCGGAGAAAAAAGAAAAGCTGAGATGTTGCACTTTGAACCGCGGAGCTAATTCGGTGCCTTGCTGCAGCCAAGTGATTCTCTTTTGTCATGAATAAATCAGGCCAATGTCTCAACAGAAGCATTTTAAATGCCCAGCGGCATCTGTGTGGCCCAATTATGAGAATGTCTCAAACATTCCAACATGAACCGCAGATACGTGCAGCCGCTGGTTTTAACACCCACTTCCTCCAAGATTACAAGGTAATCAGCGTCTTGTACAACTCGCCCATGAACCTGGTATTCAAATGTAGACTATGATAAGTCTTTATAGTTGCATAAACAGCGCAGTTATGACGAAAACGTGAACCGCGACGTTTCAAAAGCCATTATTTTATACACTGTGGGGGAAATGGTAGTATTTGCGATGTTCTAAATAAAGAGCTATCCTGCCACCGCTTCTGTGAAACAATCGTCGAAGAAAAAAAAAGATGAGACGTCATTGCGCTTTTATCCAGGGAGCTAACGCGGTGCCTTGCTGCAGCCTTGTGATTCTCTTTCGTCATGAATGAATCAGTCCATATGTCTCACCGGAAGCAGTTTAAATGCCCAGCGAAATCTGTGTGGCACAATGATGGGCATGTCCCAAAGATTCCAACATAAACCACGGCGTCGTGCATCCGCTGATTTTAACACCCACTTTCTCCCAGAATACATGATAATCCGCGTCTTGTACAACTCACCCATGAACCTGGTATTGACAGGTAGACTATGATAACTCTTTAGAGTTGCGTAAACAGCGCAGGTATGACGAAAACTTGAACAGCGGCCTTTCTAAAGCCATTATTTAATACACTGTCGGGAAAATGGTAATATTTCTGATGCCACTAAAAATGAGTAACTATCCTGTCACCGCTCCTGCGAAACGATCGTCGGAGAAAAAAAGAAAAGCTGAGATGTTGCACTTTGAATCGGGGAGCTAATCCGGTGCCTTGCTGCAGCCATGTGATTCTTTTTTGTCATGAATGAATCAAGTCCAGTGTCTCACCGGCAACAGTTTAAATACACAGGGGCATCTGTGTGGCCCAATGATGGGAATCTCCCAAACATTCCATCATAAACCACGGCGTCGTGCATCCGTTGGTTTTAACACCCACATCCTCCCAGAATACATAACAATCCGCGTCTTGTACAACTCGCCCATGAACCTGGTATTCATAGGTAGACTATAACTCCTTATAGTTGCATAAACAGCGCAGTTGCGACAAAAACTAGAAAATAATCCTTTCTAAAGCCAATATTTTATACACTGTCAGGGAAATATTTGCAATGTCACTAAATTAAAGAACTATCCTGCCGTCGCTTCCTGTAAGACGATCGTCGAAGGAAACAAGAAAAGATGAGATGTCGTTGCGCTTTGATCCGGGGAGCTAATCCGGTGCCTTGCTGCAGCCATGTGATTCTCTTTCGTCATGAATGAATCAGGTCCCATTTCTCACCGGAAACGGTTTAAATGCACGGGGGCATCTGTGTGGCCCAATGATGGGAATGTCCCATAAATTCCAACATAAACCACGGCGTTGTGCATCCGCTGGTTTTAACACCCACTTCCTCCCAGAATACTTGGTAATCCGCGTCTTGTGCAACTCGCCCATGAACCTGGTATTCATGAAAGACTATGATAACTTTTTATAGTTGCATAAACAGCGCAGTTGCGACGAAAAAAAAATGAATAGCAGCCTTTCTAAAGCCATTATTTTATACACTGTTGGGGAAATGGTAGTATTTGCAATGTGACTAAATTAAGGAACTATTCTGGCGTCGCTTCCTGTGAGACGATCATCGAAGAAAAAAAGAAAAGATGAGACCTCGTTACGCTGTGGTCCGGAGAACTAATCCGGTGCCTTGCTGCAGCCATGTGATTCTCTTTTGTCATGAATGAATCAGGCCGAATATCTCACCAGAAGCAGTTTAAATGACCAGTGGCATCTGTGTGGCCCAATGATGGGAATGTCGCAAACATTCCAACATAAACCACGGCGTCGTGCATCCGCTGGTTGTAACTTCGTCTTCCTCCTAAAATGCATGATAATGCGCGTCTTGTACAACTCGCCCATGAACCTGTAATTCATAGGCAGACTATGCTATCTATTTATAGTTGCATAAACAGCGCAGTTGCGACGAAAACTTGAACAGCGGCCTTTTTGAACAATTGATTTATACACTCTCAGGAAAATGGTAATATTTCGAATGTCACTAATTTAAGTAACTATCCTGCCAACGCTCCTGTGAAACGATCGTCGGAGAAAAAAGAAAAGTTGAGTTGCTGCACTTTGATCCGGTGAGCAAATCCGGTGCCTTGCTGCATCCATATGATTCTCTTTCGTCCTGAATGAATCAGGCCTAATGCCTTAACGGGAGCATTTTAAATGCCCAGCGGAATCTGTGTGGCCCAATAATGGGAATGTCCCAAACATTCCAACATGAACCACGGCGTCGTGCATCCGCTGGTTTTAGCACCCACTTCCTCCTAGATTACATGGCAATCCGCGTCTTGTACAACTCGCCCATGAACTTGGTGTTCATAGGTAGACTATGATAACTTTTTATAGTTGGATAAACAGCGCAGTTGTGATGAAAACTTAAACAGCGGCCTTTTTAAATCCATTGTTTAAATACTGTCGGGGAAATGGTAGTATTTCCAAGAACACTAAATTAAGGAACTATCCTTCCATCGCTTTCTGTGAGACGATCATCGAAAAAAAGAGAAGATGAAACATCGTTGCGCTTTGAACCAGGGAGCCAATCCAGTGTTTTACTGCAGCAATGTGATTCTTTTTCGTCATGAATGAATCAGGCCCTATGTCTCACCGGAAGCAGTTTAAATGCCCAGTGACATCTATGTGGCCCAATGATGGCAATGTCCCAAATATTCCAACATAAACCACGTCGTCAAGCATCCGCTGGTTTTAATACCCACTTTCACCCAGAATACATGGTCATCCGCGTCTTGTACAACTCGCCCGTGAACCTCGTATTCATAGGTAGACTATGATAACTCTTTATAGTTGCATAAACAGCGCAGTTACGACAAAAACTTGAACAGCAAACTTTATAAAGCCATTTTTATACACTGTCGGGAAAATGGTAGTATTTGCATCTTGACTAAATTAAGTAACTATCCTGGCATGGCTTTCTGTGAGACGATCATCGAAGGAAAAAAGAAAATATGATACCTCGTTGTGCTGTGGTCCGGGGAACTAATACGCTGCCTTGCTGCAGCCATGTGATTCGGTTTCGTCATGAATGAATCAGGCCCAATGTCTCACCGGTAGCAGTTTAAATTCCCAGCGAAATCTGTGTGGCCCAATGATGGGAATGTCCCAAACATTCCAACATAAACCACGGCGTCGTGCATCCGCTGGTTTAAGACCCACTTACTCCAAGAATACATGGTAATCCGCCTCTTGTACAACTCGCCCATGAACCTGGTATTCATAGGTAGACTACGATAACTCTTTATAGTTGCATGAACAGCGCAGTTGCGACGAAAAATTGAATAGCAGCCTTTCTAAAGCCATCACTTTCTACACTGTCGGAGAAATGATAATATTTGCAAGAACACTAAAATAAGGAACTATCCTGGCATCGCTTCCAGTGAGACGATCGTGGAAGAAAAAAGAAAAGGTGAGACCCCGTTGCGCTGTGGTCCGGGGAACTAATCCGGTGCCTTGCAGCAGCCTTGTGATTCTCTTTTGTCATGAATGAATCAGGCCCAATATCTCACCGGAAACGGTTTAAATGCCCAGCGGCATCTGTGTGGCTCAATGATGAGAATGTCGCAAAATTTCCGACATAAATCACGCCGTCGTGCATCCGCTGGTTTTAACTTCCACTTCCTCCCGGAATACATGGTAATCCGCATCTTGTACAACTCGCCCATAAAGCTGGTATTCATAGGTAGATTGTGATAACTCTTTATAGTTGGATAAACAGCGCAGTTACGACGAAAACTTGAACAGTGGCCTTTTTAAATCCATTGTTTTATACACTGTCGGGAAGATGGTAGTATTTCCAAGAACACTAAATTAAGGAACCACCCTGGCGTCGCTTCCTGTGAGACGATCATCGAAAAAAAAAGAGAAGATGAAACGTCGTTGCGCTTTAACCAGAGAGCCAATCCAGTGTCTTGCTGCTGCAATGTGATTCTCGTTCGTCATGAATGAATCAGGCCCAATGTCTGAACAGAAGCATTTCAAATGCCCAGCGGAATCTGTGTGGCCCAACGATGGAAATTTCCCAAACATTCCAACATGAACCATGGCGACGTGCATCCGCTGGTTTTACCACCCACTTTCTCCCAGAAAACATGGTAATCCGCGTCTTGTGCAACTCGCCCATGAACCTGGTATTCATAGGTAGACTATGATAACTTTTTATAGTGGGATAAACAGCGCAGTTACGACGAAAACTTGAACAGCGGCCTTTTCAAAGCCATTGTTTTATACACTGTCGGGGAAATGGTAGTATTTGCATCTTGACTAAATTAAGTAACTATCCTGGCGACGCTTTCTGTGAGACGATCATCGAAGGAAAAAAGAAATTATGATACCTTGTTGCGCTGCGGTCCGGGGAACTAATACGTTGCCTTGCTGCAGCCATGTGATTCTGTTTCGTCATGAATGAATCAGGCCCAATGTCTCACCGGTAGCAGTTTAAATTCCCAGCGGAATCTGGGTGGCCCAATGATGGGAATGTCCCAAACATTCCAACATAAACCACGGCGTCGTGCATCCGCTGGTTTAACACCCACTTACTCCCAGAATACATGGTAATCCGCCTCTTGTACAACTCGCCCATGAACCTGGTATTCATAGGTAGACTACCTTGCAACACGGTTTCAGGGAGGGTTTCTTGTGCGATACACAACTGGTCGAGTTCACGCACGACATTGCAGCTTCTATTACCTCAGGCCTTCAGGTTGAATGTATATTTCTGGATTTCCAGAAGGCATTCAATTCCGTGTCACATGTGTTGTTGTTGCAAAAGCTTCATTGTCTAGGCATACCTAATGCCCTTCTCATGTGGATTGAGGCGTACCTTTCAGAAAGACAGCAGTGCGTGATTCTTGACGGTGTGTGCTCATCAAGCGTCGGTGTATTGTCAGGAGTGCCGCAAGGGTCAGTTTTGGGGCCCCTGCTTTTTCTTATTTTTATAAATGATATCTCCGACAATCTCTCTAGCCGTGTTCGACTGTATGCTGACGATTGCTGCATTTACAGTAACATTACCTCTGAAGCGGACACCGTTCAATTGCAGAATGACTTGAACTCCATAGTTTCTTGGTGTGATTCATGGAGAATGACACTAAATCTGTCGAAGTGTAAATTGGTGAGGTTTACGAACAAAAAACAGCCTCGGATTTCAAATTACGTCATGGCCGGGGCTGCCTTGCCGGTTTAAACAGAATATAAATACCTAGGGGTCATTTTTTCTGCCAACCTATCTTAGAAAGCTCATATTAATTACTTAACATTAAAGGCTAGTCGAGTGCTAAATTTTTTGAGGCGCAATTTCAGACAAGCACCAACTAAGTTGAAAGAAACACTATACATATCCAATGTGCGTCCCATATTAGAATATGCCTGTAGTGCGTGGGACCCCTCAACAAAATCAAATATAGAAGCCCTGGAGCGTGTACAGGCACGCGCAGCACGCTTTGTGGCAAGCAATTATAACTTTACCATAAGATCAGCTGACATTCGTTCAGGATTGCAATGGCCTCTGTTAGCTGACCGGCGAAAATACCTACGGCTGTCCCTATTTTACAGAATATTCATGAACAAAACAGGCATCGACAAGGATCAGTATATAAGGCCACCTACCTATGTGTCACCCCGTACTGACCATTCTTTAAAACTGCGTGAATACACTTCCAGGATCAACGCATTCAAATACGCCTTTTTTTCAAGAACCACGCATGAGTGGAATGGCTTGCCAGAGGAAATTGTCTCTGCGCCTCCCTTATCTTTTGTTAAAAATTTGCACAATTTTTTGTTGAACTAATCATTACTGTACATTTCTGATGCGTTCCGTACTAATTATTTTCTTTTGTTTTTATTGCCCTGTGTTACCAATAGCACTCTTCTCTTTCAACGTTTGCTTTGTATTTGCAATTTGATGCCTTATTTATGACAGTGTTGTTTCACTTTGTTGTTTCACTTTGTTATGACTATGTTCTTTCAAAAGATACAGCCTTTTATCCGCAACCATCTTTTTCGGTATATCGACTGTACTGTATTCTTTTGCTTGTTCTCCCCCCTACAATAATGCCCGTAAGGGCGATGTAGGTACATGTATAAATAAGTATAAATAAAATAATTAGACTACGATAACTCTTTAGAGTTGCATGAACAGCGCAGTTGCGACGAAAAATTGAATAGCAGCCTTTCTAAAGCCATCACTTTCTACACTGTCGGAGAAATGATAATATATTCAAGAACACTAAATTAAGAAACTATCCTGGCATCGCTTCCAGTGAGACGATCGTGGAAGAAAAAAGAAAAGATGAGACCCCGTTGCGCTGTGGTCCGGGGAACTAATCCGGTGCCTTGCAGCAGCTTTGTGATTCTCTTTTGTCATGAATGAATAAGGCCCAATATCTCACCGGAAACGGTTTAAATGCCCAGCGGTATCTGTGTGGCCCAATGAAGGGAATGTCGCAAAATTTCCGACATAAACCACGGCGTCGTGCATCCGCTGGTTTTAACACCCACTTCTTCCCAGAATGCATGGCAAACCGCGTCTTGTACAACTCGCCCATGAACCTGGTGTTCACAGGTACACCATGATAACTCCTTATAGTTGCATAAACAGCGCGGTTGCGACAAAAACTTGAACATCATCCTTTCTAAAGCCATTATTTTATACAATGTCAGAAAGTGGTAGTTTTTGCAATGTCAATAAATTAAGGAAGTATCCTGGCGTCGCTTCCTGTAAGACGATCGTCGAAGGAAAAAAAAGAAAAGATGAGACCTCGTTGTGCTGTGGTCCGGGCAACTAATCCGGTGCCTTGCTGCAGCCATGTGATTCTCCTTCGTCATGAATGCATCAGGTCGAAAGTCTTACCGGAAACGGTTTATATGCACAGGGGCATCTGTGTGGCCCAATGATGAGAATGTCCCAAACAATCCAAAATAAACCACGGCGTTATGTATCTGTTGGTTTTAACACCCACTTCCTCCCAGAATACATTGTAATCCGCGTCTTGTACAACTCGCCCATGAACCTGGTATTCATAGGTAGACTATGATAACTCTTTATAGTTGCATAAACAGCGCAGTTACGACAAAAACTTGAACAGCAAACTTTATAAAGCCATTTTTTTACACTGTCGGGAAAATGGTAGTATTTGCTTCTTGACTAAATAAGTAACTATCCTGGCGTCGCTTTCTGTGAGACGATCATCGAAGGAAAAAAGAAAATATGATACCTCGTTTCGCTGTGGTCCGGGGAACTAATCCGGTGCCTTGCTGCAGCCATGTGATACTCCTTCGTCATGAATGCATCAGGTCCAATGTCTCACCGTAAACGATTTAAATGCACAGGGGCATCTGTGTGGCCCAATGATGAGAACGTCCCAAACAATCCAAAATAAACCATGGCGTCATGCATCCACTGGTTTTAACACCCACTTCCTCCCGGAATACATTGTAATCCGCGTCTTGTACAACTCGCCCATGAACCTGGTATTCATAGGTAGACTATGATAACTCTTTATAGTTGCATAAACAGCGCAGTTACGACGAAAACTTGAACAGCAAACTTTATAAAGCCATTATTTTATACACTGTCGGGGAAATGGTAGTATTTGAATTGTGACTAAATTAAGTAACTATCCTGGCATCGCTTTCTATGAGACGATCATCGAAGAATAAAAGAAAAGATGATACCTCGTTGCGCTGTGGTCCGGGGAACTATTCCGGTGCCTTGCTGCAGTCATGTGATTCTTCTTCGTCATGAATGAATCTGGTCCAATGTCTCACCGGAAACGGTTTAAATGCACAGGGGCATCTTTGTGGCCCAATGATGAAAATGTCCCAAACAATCCAATATGAACCACGGCGTCATGCATCCGCTGGTTTTAACACCCACTTCCTCCCAGAATACATTGTAATCCGCGTCTTTTACAACTAGCCCATGAGCCTAGTATTCATAGGTAGACTATAATAACTCTTTATAGTTGCATAAACAGCGCAGTTACGACGAAAACTTGAACCGAGACCTTTCTAAAGCCATTATTTTATACCATGTCGGTGAAATGGTAGTATTTGCAATGTTCCTAAATTGAGGAACTATCCTGCCACCACTCTTCTGAAACGATTGTCGAAGAAAAAAAGAAAAGATGAGACGTTGTTGCGCTTTGATCCGGGGAGCTAATCCGGTATCTTGCTGCAGCCATGTGATTCTGTTTCGTCATGAATGAATCAGGCCCAATGTCTCACCGGTAGCAGTTGAAATGCCCAGGGGAATCTGTGTGGCCCAATGATGGGAATGTCCCATTCATTCCAACATAAACCACGGCGTCGTGCATCCGCTGGTTTTAACACCCACTTCCTTCCAGAATACATGGTAACCCGCGTCTTGTACAACTCGCCCATGAACCTGGTATTCATAGGTAGACTATGATAACTCCTTATAGTTGCATAAACAGCGCAGTTGCGACGAAAAGTTGAATAGCAGCCTTTTTTAAGCTATCAATTCATACACCATCGGAGAAATGATAATATTTGCAAGAACAGTAAATATGGAGCTATTCTGCCAATGCTTCTGTGAAACGATCGTGGAAGAAAAAAAGAAAAGATGAGACGTCGTTGCGCTTTGATCCGGGGAGCTAATTCGGTGCCTTGCTGCAGCCATGTGCTTCTCTTTCGTCATAAATGAATCAGGTCCAATGTCTCAACGGAAGCATTTTAAAAGCCCAGCTGAATGTGCGTGGCCCAATGATGGGAATGTCCGAAACATTTCATCATGAACTACGGCGTCGAGCATCCGCTGGTTTTAACACCCACTTTTTTCCAGAATACATGGTAATCCGCGTCTTGTACAACTCGCCCATGAACCTGGTATTCATAGGTAGACTATGATAACTCTTTATAGTTGCATAAACAGCGCAGTTTTGACGAAAAAATGAATAGCAGCCTTTCTAAAGCCATCACTTTATACACTGTCAGAGAAATGGTAGTATTTCCAAGAACAATAAATTAAGGATTTATCCTGGCATCGCTTCCAGTGAGGCGATCATCGAAGGAAAAAAGAAAAGATGAGACCCCGTTGCGCTGTGGTCCGGGGAACTAATCCGGTGCATTGCAGCAACCATGTGATTTTCTTTCGTCAAGAATGAATCAGGCCCAATATCTCACCGGAAGCAGTTAAAATGCCCAGAGGCATCTGTGTGGCCCAATGATGGGAATGTCGCAAACAGTCCAACATAAACCACGCCGTCGTGCATCCGCTGGTTTTAACTTCCACTTTCTCCAAAATGCATGGTAATCCGCGTCCTGTACAACTCGCTCAAGAATCTGGTATTCATAGGTCATCATCATCATCACCAGCCTGACTGCGTCCACTGCAGGACAAAGGCCTCTCCCATGTTCCGCCAGTTAACCCGGTCCTGTGCCTGCTGCTGCCAATTTATACCAGCAAACTTCTTAATCTCATCTGCCCACCTAACCTTCTGTCTCCCCCTAACCCGCTTGCCTTCTCTGGGAGTCCAGTAAGTTACCCTTGACGACTAGCGGTTATCCTGTCTACGCGCTACATGCCCGGCCAATGTCCATTTCTTCTTCTTGATTTCAGCTATGATATCCTTAACGCCCGTTTGTTCCCTAATCCACTCTGCTCTCTTCTTGTCTCTTAAGGTTACACCTGCCATTTTTCTTTCCATTGCTCGCTGCGTCGTCCTCAATTTAAGCTGTACCTTCTTTGTAATTCTCCAGGTTTCTGCTCTGTAGCAAAGTACCGGCAAGATACAGCTGTTATATACCTTCCTCTTGAAGGATAGTGGCAATCCACCTGTCATTATTTCAGTGTGCTTGCCAAATGTGCTCCACCCCATTCTTATTCTTCTAGTCACTTCAATCTCGTGGTTCGGCTCAGCAGTTATTACCTGCCCTAAGTAGACATAGTCTTTTACAACTTGAAGTGCATTATTACCTATCTCGAAGCGCTGCTCTTTTCCGGGGTTGTTGTACATTACTTTTGTTTTCTGTAGATTCATTTTAAGACCCACCTTTCTGCTCTCCTTGTCTAACTCCGTAACCATGAGTTGCAATTCATCCCCTGAGTTACTCAGCAATGCAATGTCATCGGCGAAGCGCAGGTTACTAAGGTACTCTCCATTAACTTTTATCCCTAACTGTTCCCATTCTAGGCTTCTGAAAACCTCCTGTAAGCACGCGGTAAATAGCATTGGGGAGATTGTGTCCCCCTGCCTTACACCCTTCTTGATTGGTATTCTGTTGCTTTCTTTATGAAGCACTATGGTAGCAGTTGATCCCCTGTAGATTTCTTTCAGGAGGTTTATATATTGCCACAGCTCGACCATCGCAGAAGACGCGTACCACAATTCGCGTTCGTAAAAGCCGTCAAGCAAGTAGCAAGAAAGCCGCGCCATGGAACGCCATCCTGCACGCGCCACGATGCTACGCCATGGGACTGGCACGAGACTCGAGGGGCAGAAGAAGAGACCGACGAAGTTGAGTCAGCGAGCACAGACATTTTTTGGCTGACCATTTTTAGCTTCGAGTTTACGGGCACAAGTTCGCCCTAAATAGAGAGTTTATATAGTACCAGGTGCTATATTTATTCGTAACAATCTGGTGGAGGTGCTGGGTGTGATTCCAAGCCCACCACAGGCAAGGAGAAGCCCAGATCCCAGAAGATTTGAGCCAGCAGAATTCACACCTGCTCACCAACGCACGAGTCGCCGACTACGTGGTGAGCAGCCCGAGTTTGGCCCCCTAATTGACTCATCAAGACCTGTCGAGACCTCAAGCACAAGCGTCACTGCGATGGCCACCCAGTCGATGCCATCTCCATCTCACCTCATCGTGGATTCGCCACGTACACCAGAGGTCTTCCACGATGAGACCTTTGAAGACGCCGAGGACTGGCTTTAAGGCTTCGAGCGCGTTGCACGTTTGAATGGTTGGGACGAAGCCCGAAAACTTCGTTACGTTTACGTCGCCCTGCAAGATTCGGCACGTACATGGTTTGAGAACCACGAAGCGTCCTTGCTGTCATGGGACGACTTCCGACGAGAGCTAATCGGAACCTATCCGAACACGGACCGCAAAGAGAAGGCAGAGGCTGCTCTTCAGGCGAGGAACCAGCGGAATAACGAGAGCGTGGCCATGTACATAGAAGACATGTCACGGCTCTTCCGCCGAGCCGACCAAAACATGGCCGAGGAGAAGAAGTTGCGGCACCTAATGCGCGGAGTAAAGGAAGAAATTTTTGCAGGCCTGGTGCGTAATCCACCGCGAACTGTGGCGGAGTTCCGGTCCGAGGCAACGACCATGAAAAGGACACTACAACAACGTGCGCGACTGTACAACAGAGACTTCAGCTTCTCTTCGGTCAGGGCGGAGTCAACAACCCTCCCCACCAACATTGACGTCCTCCGGGAAATGGTGAGGGCTATTGTTAAGGAGGAGCTCCAGAAACTGCAACTCCCCCAAAGTCCTTCAGCGATGCCCTCAATCGCAGACGTTGTGCGTGAAGAAGTGCGGCAAGCAATTATTCAACCGCAGCCTCAGGTGCCACACCACACGCAACCGGAACCTAAGCCACAGCTGTCGTACGCGCAAGTCGTACGGCAAGACATGAGACGCCCGAGCTTTGCACAAGCTCCCGTTATGCCACCGACCTTTCGTCGCAGTACTCCAGCGCCGATGCCAGAAGCAAGACCCCGCAAAAGTGATGTATGACGCACGGCAGACCGTCGGCCCCTCTGCTACCACTGTGGGGAGGCAGGTCATCTTTATCGGACATGCCACTACCGTCGAGTCGGGCTACGCGGCTTCCCAGTGAATGTGCTCTGCCCTCGTAACGGTGAGCGCTCTTACAAAATCAAAGAATATTTATCTTCGCGCTATGCCTATCCAAACACTCAGCGACATGAATCGCGGTCGATTGCACCAATGCGCAATAGGTCGCCGAGTCCACACCCATCATCTACTTTCCCGAGGCGTCGTTCACCAAGCCCGCGACGGGAAAACTAGAACCGGCGACCTGTGGAGGCAGGGCCGCTGATTTTCAAAAAACTGAAAACCCTCCATCGCTAACCGGATCCGACGACGACACTGACACAACGATGGACAAGCGCAGTAATGGTGACGCGACATCCGAGCTACAAGTCAGAATAGACGACATCGAAACCATAGCGTTAATAGACACAGGTGCAGACTACTCAGTAATAAGTAGCATGCTCCAAAGAAGCTGAAGAAAGTGCTCACTCAATGGACCGGACCGCAGATACGCACTGCCGGCGGGCACTTAGTCAGCCCCGTAGGATTGTGCACAGCGAGAGTGGGAATAAGAGGCCATGTGTACGTCTGCAGTTTTATTGTTCTCCCTGAATGTTCCCGTGAGGCAATTTTGGGCATGGACTTTCTGCAAGCAAACAGTGCCATCATCGACTTGCAGAAATCCCAAGTTTCTTTCTCTACAGAGAACGCTGTTGCCGTGTGTCATGCGGAGCAACCAATTGTTTCGTCTCTTCGTATTGTGGATGAAGGTGTGACAGTGCCGCCACGTAGCAGCGTGACAGTTTCTGTGAAAAGCGACGTTTTTCGTGAATATGCCGGACTAGCTGATGGAAATGTCGAACTGCTGCTCACAAAGGGAATACGCGTGGCGAGAGGTCTAGTGAATCTGCAGAACGGATATACTGATGTGTTATTGACTAACTTTACCAACGAGGTACAGCATGTGGCGAAGGGAGCAGCCATAGCATCACTTCATGACTACATACAAGTCTCAGATGTTTGCACCATAGAAAAAGTACCTACAACGCCCTCAACAGTGGACAGTGTTCTCGAGAAAATAGATATTGACCGAGAGCTTTCATCTCTGCAGAAAGACCAGATTGTGGAGTTGATCAAGGAATCCGCAGAGTGTTTTTCCTCTTTTTTGAAAGACGGACGTACGCCTGTAGCAAAGCACATCATTGTAATCGAAGGGCATGTTAGACCAGTATGTCAGCATCCATACCGAGTAGCTCCAAAAGAAAGGCAGGCGATAAAGAAGCAAATACAGGAGATGCTCGACGAGGATGTCATACAGCCCTCCAAAAGCCCATGGGCATCGCCGGTAGTACTGGTGAAGAAGAAGGACAACACCTTGCTGTTTTGTGTTGATTACAGAAAACTCAACCTCGGCACGAAGCGAGACGTGTACCCACTCCCACGAGTCGACGATACGTTGGATAAACTGCGCAATGCTCACTTTTTTTCATCATTGGATCTAAACAGCGGGTACTGGCAAATAGAAGTCGACGAACGAGATCGGGAAAAGACGGCGTTTGTGACACCGGACGGACTCTACGAGTTCAAAGTACTCCCATTTGGTTTGTGTTCTGCTCCCGCTACCTTCCAGAGGATGATGGACACTGTGCTCTCCGACCTCAAATGGCAGTCATGTCTTGTCTATCTGGATGACGTAGTAATTTTTCCACTACGTTCGAGCAGCATGTACAGAGATTGAGAACGGTACTGGACGCTATTCGTATGGCTGCACTTACGATCAAACCCAAAAAGTGCCACTTCGGGTTCCGGGAGCTTCGGTTCCTCGGGCACATTGTCAGTTCTCACGGTGTCCGCCCAGATCCGGATAAAATCACTGCGGTTGAAAATTTCCCAAGGCCAAGAGACAAAAAAGCTACGCGACGTTTCCTGGGGCTTTGTGCCTACTATAGGCGCTTTGTTGAAAATTTCTCCAAGATTGCGGAACCACTGACACGGCTTACGAAGGAAGGTGTGCCATTCATCTGGCACCAAGAGCAAGAAGACGCCTTCTCTGAGTTACGACGGCGTTTGCAGTCACCTTCCATACTTGCTCATTTTGACGAAGATGCCAAAACAGACAATCATACGGATGCCAGCAACGTTGGCCTCGGTGCTATTCTTGTTCAATGGCAAAACGGGGAAGAAAAAGTTATTGCTTATGCAAGCCGCACTCTGTCGAAAGCTGAGTATAATTATTCAGCTACGGAAAAGGAATGTCTCGCAGTTATATAGGCCATCAGTAAGTTCCGTCCATATTTATACGGGAGCACATTCCGAGCCATCAGTGACCATCATTCATTGTGCTGGCTTGCGAACCTCAAGGATCCTTCCGGAAGACTTGCTAGATGGAGCCTACGTCTACAAGAATATGACATCACCGAAGTCTACAAGTCTGGCCACAAGCACAATGACGCGGACTGCTTGTCACGAGCACCAATCCAGAACTCGTCTCCTGAGCATGAACAAGACTCCGCATTTCTTGGAGCTGTGAATGTGTCGGAGATGGCTCATAATCAACGAATGGACCCAGAATTACTTCTGTTCATTCAATACTTAGAGGGGCAGCAAGTCGAAGTACCGCGAGTTTTCGTCCGTGGACTACGTTCCTACATCCTCCGCAACAACGTTCTCTACAAGAGAAACTTTCAACACACCGGTGAAACGTTCCTACTGCTGATACCATCATCACTGCGAGCGGAAATTTTAGAAGCGTGTGATGATGACCCATCAGCAGGTCCCTTGGGCATTAGTAGGACTTTGGCGAAAATCCGCCGGAGATATTACTGGCCAAAATTGATGGATTCAGTACAGCATTATGTAAGATCATGTCGAGAATGCCAAAGACGCAAAGTACCACCCCTAAAACCAGCAGGTCTTTTGAAACCGATAGAGCCACCGAAAGTCCCGTTTGAGCAGGTCGGAATGGATTTGCTAAGACCATTTCCTATGTCATCGCTTGGGAAGCGCTGGATAGTTGTAGCAACCGACTACATGACCCGGTATGCCGAGACGTCATCTCTCACAAAAGGAACGGCAAATGAAGTGGCTCAGTTTTTTGTGACCCAGATAGTGCTGCGACATGGCGCACCTAAAGTTCTTATAACTGACAAAGGAACTGCGTTCACTGCCAGGCTAGTACAGTCTGTCATGAAGCTAACGCACACCGACCACAGAACTACCGCATACCATCCGCAAACTAACGGGTTAACTGAAAGGCTGAACAGGACGCTTGCTGACATGATCGCGATGTATGTGGACGTCGAGCATCGGACTTGGGACACGATATTACCGTATGCTACATTTGCATACAATACCGCAGTACAAGAGACAACCCACATCACGCCATTTCAACTTGTTTATGGTCGGACAGTAATAACAACATTAGACGCGATGCTGCCTGTCAACAGCACGAATGAAGAGGACCCTGACATAAGCGAATATGTAGAAAGGGCAGAAGAGGCGCGACAACTAGCACCGAACCGCATCATTCAACAGCAGAACGTCGACGCGCACCGTTACAATCTAAGATGAAGGAACGTTCAATACTCCCCTGGAGACCAAGTGTGAGTCGGGACGCCTGTACGTGCACGTGGCCTATCAGAAAAGCTTATGCGGCGCTATTTTGGCCCTTACAGGATTCTTCGTCAGCTAGGCCCATTAAACTACGAAGTGATCCCTGAAGGTCAAGTATGCACAACACGACGCAGGAATCTCCCGGAAGTTGTACACGTAGTACGTATGAAACCGTACTACAACAGGAACTGAACAACGTCGTCTAACACAAGGACAAGTCCTAATGTTTAGAAACTGTCAGCCAGCTCTACGCATCGGGGCTATGCATGCTAGGAGGGGGACTAATGCCACAGCTCGACCATCGCAAAAGACGCGTACCACAATTCGCGTTCGTAAAAGCCGTCAAGCAAGTAGCAAGAAAGCCGCGCCATGGAACGCCGTCCTGCACGCGCCACGATGCTACGCCATGGGACTGGCACGAGACTCGAGGGGCAGAAGAGACCGACGAAGTTGAGTCAGCGAGCACAGACATTTTTTGGCTGACCATTTTAGCTTCGAGTTTACGGGCACAAGTTCGCCATAAATAAAGAGTTTATATAGTACCAGGTGCTATATTTATTCGTAACAATATGCTTTGTCGACGCCCTGATTCCGCAGTGTCTGCATGACGGCTTATATTTCTACTGAATCAAACGCCTTCTCGTAATCTATGAAGGCTATGTATAGTGGTTGGTTATACTCTGAGCATTTCTCTATTACCTGATTGATAGTATGAATGTGGTCGATTGTTGAGTAGCCTGTTCGAAATCCTGCTTGTTCTTTTGGTTGATTGAATTCTAATGTTTTCTTTACTCTATTAGCAATTACCTTTGTAAATAGCTTGTATACTACAGAGAGCAAGCTAATCGGCCTGTAATTCTTCAAGTCCTTGTCATCTCCTTTCTTATGTATTAAAATGATGTTAGCGTTCTTCCAATGCTCTGGTACTCTTCCCGTCAGGAGACACTTCGTAAACAGAGTGGCTAGTTTTTCTAACACAATCGGTCCTCCATCTTTCAGCAGATCTGATGTTACCTGATCCCCACCAGCAGCTTTGCCTCTTTGCATGCTCTCCAAAGCTTTTCTGACTTCTTCTATCATTACTGGTGGGGTGTCATCTGGGTTACTGCTAGTTCTTATAGTATTAAGGTCGTGGTTGTCTCGGCTACTGTACAGATCTACGTAAAACTCCTCCGCTATTTTAACTGTCCTATCCATATTGGTAGTTATTTTGCCTTCTTTGTCCTTTAGTGCATACATCCGATTTTTGCCTATTCCACGTTTCCTCTTCACTGCTTTGACACTTCCTCCGTTTTTCAGAGCGTGTTCAATTCTCTCCATGTTATACCTTCTTACATCGGATACCTTACGCCTGTTAATCAACTTCGAAAGCTCTGCCAGTTCTATTTAATCACTTCTACTTGAGACTTTCATGATTTGACGCTTCTTAATGAGATTCTTCGTTTCCTGGGAAAGCTTGCCAGTGTCCTGTCTAACTACCCTGCCTCCAACTTCCACTGCACACTCCGTAATGATACTCGTCAGATTATCATTCATTGTATCTATGCTAAGGTTGGTTTCCTCACTAAGAGCCGAGTACCTGTTCTGAAGCGAGACTCTGAATTCCTCTACTTTCCCTCTCAGTGCTAGCTCATTGATTGGCTTCTTGCGTATCAGTCTCTGTCGTTCCTTCCTCAAATCTAGGTGAATTCGAGACCGTACCATTTTATGGTCACTGCATCGTACCTTGCCAACCACTTCCACATCCTGCACGATGCCTGGGTGTGCACTCATTATAAATTCTATTTCGTTCTTCTTTTCGCCATTAGGGCTCCTCAATGTCCACTTGCGGTTTCCTCGTTTTCGGTAGAAGGTATTTAAAATCCGTAAATTATTGCATTCTGCAAATTCTACTAGTAGCTCTCCTCTGGCGTTTCTAGTACCGATGCCATAATCTCCTACTGCCTGGTCTCCAGCCTGCTTCTTCCCTACCTTTGCATTAGAGTCTCCCATCAGTATTGTATACTGTGTATTTACCTTACTCATTGCCGATCCCACGTCTTCATAGAAGCTTTCAACTGAAGCGTCATCATGGCTGGATGTAGGCGCGTAAGCCTGTACTACCTTCATTTTGTATCTTTTATTCAGTTTAATTACGATACCTACCACCCTTTCATTAAGGCTATAGTATTCCTTTATGTTGCCAACTATGTTTCTGTGAATTAGGAAGCCCACTCCCAGTTCTCTTCTGTCAGCCAGGCCCCGATAGCAAAGGACATGCCCCTTCTGTAGCACCGTATGGGCCCCATCTGTCCTCCTAACCTCACTAAGCCCTATTATATCCCAGTTAACACCCTCTAGCTCC
The DNA here is from genome assembly GCF_043290135.1 of Rhipicephalus microplus. NCBI lineage: Eukaryota > Metazoa > Arthropoda > Arachnida > Ixodida > Ixodidae > Rhipicephalus > Rhipicephalus microplus. The sequence continues at coordinate 146,998,164 of NC_134705.1, forward strand.
TCGAATAGTACAGCTAGACTTCCCTCACTAGATAAGGTTCTAGCGTTAAACGTTGCCAAGTTCAGGTTCCAATGGCGGCCTGTCAAGATCTAGAGATTCTTAGCACCCTCTGCTCCGTTGCAGATCTGACCGCCGCCGTGGTCACTTGCTTCGCAGCTGCTGGCGACTGAGGGCCGTGAGTTATTTGACGTTATGCATGTGGGAGGCAGTGGCAAGATACTGAACCAGGGTGGCCAATCCTTCTCCGGTGAGGTAGTGCGTTCCCGGCGGTGGTTACCGGTGAGGCCGCACCCCAGGCCTCGTAATGCAGTTCCATCACCACGCGGATTTTTTTTAATCCGGTTGGGAACTGCGCGGCACCGGGATTTGAACCACGGACCTTTTGCATGCGAGGCGGATGATCTAACCACTACGCCATCGCTGCTCAACCATAGGTAGACTATGATAACTCTTTATAGTTGCATAAACAGTGCAGTTACGACGAAAACTTGAACCGCGACCTTTCTAAAGCCATTATTTTATACTCTGTCGGTGAAATGGTAGTATTTCCAATGTTCCTAAATTGAGGAACTATCCTGCCACCACTCTTCTGAAATGGTCGTCGAAGAAAAAAAGAAAAGATGAGACGTCGTTGCGCTTTGATCCGGGGAGCTAATCTGGTATCTTGCTGCAGCCATGTGATTCTGTTTCGTCATGAATTAATCAGGCCCAATGTCTCACCTGTAGCAGTTTAAATGCCCAGCGGAATCTGTGTGGCCCAATGATGGGTATTTCCCAATCATTCCAACATAAACCACGGCGTCGTGCATCCGCTGGCGGTTTTATTACCCACTTCCTCCCAGAATACATGGTAATCCGCGTCTTGTACAACTCACCCATGAACCTAGTATTCATAGGTAAACTATGATAACTCTTTATAGTTGCATAAACAGCGCAGTTGCGACGAAAACTTGAATAGAAGCCTTTCTAAAGCCATCACTTTAAACACTGTCGGAGAAATGATAATATTTGCAAGAACATTAAAAAGGGAACTATCCTGCCACCACCTCTGTGAAACGATCGTCGAAGAAAAAAGGAAAAGATGAGACGTCGTTGCGCTTTGATCTGGGGAGCTAATCCGGTGCCTTGCTGCAGCCATTTGATTCTCTTTCGTCATGAATGAATCAGGTCCAATGTCTCAACAGAAGCATTTTAAATGCCCAGCGGAATCTGTGTGGCCCACTGATGGGATTGTCCCAAACATTCAAATATGAACTACGGCGTCGTGCATCCGCTGGTTTTAACACCCACTTCCTTCCAGAATACATGGTAACCCGCGTCTTGTACAACTCGCCCATGAACCTGGTATTCATAGGTAGACTATGATAACTCCTAGAGTTGCATAAACAGCGCAGTTGCGACGAAAAGTTGAATAGCAGCCTTTCTAAGGCTATCAATTTATACACCATCGGAGAAATGATAATATTTGCAAGAACACTAAATATGGAGCTATTCTGCCACCACTTCTGTGAAATGATCGCCGAAAAAAAAAAAGAAAAGATGAGACGTCGTTGCGCTTTATCCAGGGAGCTAATCCGGTGCCTTGCTGCAGGCATTTGATTCTCTTTCTTCATGAATGAATCAGGCCCAATGTCTCACCTGAAGCAGTTTAAATGCCCAGCAGAATCTGTGTGGCCCAATGATGAGAATGTCCCAAACATTCCAACATGGATCACTTCGTCGTGCATTTGCTGGTTTTAACACCCACTTCCTCCAAGAATACATGGTAATCCGCGTCTTGTACAACTCGCCTATGAACCTGGTATTAGTAGGTAGACTATGATAACTCTTTATAGTTGCATAAACAGCACAGTTGCGACGAAAAAATGAATGGAAGCCTTTCTAAAGCTTTCACTTTATACCCTGTCGGAGAAATGCTAGTATTTCCAAGAACAATAAATTAAGGATTTATCCTGGCATTGCTTCCAGTGAGACGGTCATCGAAGGAAAAAAGGTGAGACCCTGTTGCGCTGTGGTCCGGGGAACTAATCCGGTGCATTGCAGCAGCCATGTCATTTTCTTTCGTCATGAATGAATCAGGCCCAATGTCTCACCAGTAGCAGTTTAAATGCCCAGCGGAATCTGTGTGGCCCAATGATGGGAATGTCCCAAATATTCCAACATAAACCATGGCGTCGTGCACCCGCTGGTTTTAACACCCACTTCCTCTAAGAATACATGGTAATCCGCGTCTTGTACAACTCGCCTATGAACCTGGTATTCATAGGTAGACTATGATAACTCTTTATAGTTGCATAAACAGCACAGTTGCGACGAAAAAATGAATGGAAGCCTTTCTAAAGCTTTCCCTTTATACACTGTCGGAGAAATGCTAGTATTTCCAAGAACAATAAATTAAGGATTTATCCTGGCATTGCTTCCAGTGAGACGGTCATCGAAGGAAAAAAGGTGAGACCCTGTTGCGCTGTGGTCCGGGGAACTAATCCGGTGCATTGCAGCAGCCATGTTATTTTCTTTCGTCATGAATGAATCAGGCCCAATGTCTCACCAGTAGCAGTTTAAATGCCCAGCGGAATCTGTGTGGCCCAATGATGGGAATGTCCCAAATATTCCAACATAAACCATGGCGTCGTGCATCCGCTGGTTTTAACACCCACTTCCTTCCAGAATACACGGTAATACGCGTCTTCTACAACTCGCCGATGAACCTTGTATTCATAGGTAGACTATGATAACTCTTTATAGTTGCATAAACAGCGCAGTTACGACGAAAACTTGAACAGCAACCTTTATAAAGCCAATATTTTATACACTGTCGGGGAAATGGTAGTATTTCAAATGTCACTAAATTAAGGAACTATCCTGGCATCGGTTCCAGTGGGACGATCATCGAAGGAAAAAGGAAAAGATGAGACCCCGTTGCGCTGTGGTCCAGGTAACTAATCCGGTGCATTGCAGCAGCCATGTGATTTTCTTCGTCAAGAATGAATCAGGCCCATTGTCTCACCAGAAGCAGTTTAAATGCTTAGCGTCATCTGTGTGGCCCGATGATGGGAATGTCGCAAACATTCCAACATAAACCACGCCGTCGTGCATCCGCTGGTTTTAACTTCCACTTCCTCCCAGAATGAATGCTAATCCGCGTCTTGCACAACTCGCCCATGAACCTGGTGTTCATAGGTAAACTATGATAACTCTTTAGAGTTGCATAAACAGCGCAGTTGCGACGAAAAGTTGAATAGCAGCCTTTGTAAAGCCTTCACTTTATACACTGTCGGACAAATGATAATTTTTGCAAGAACACTAAATAGGGAGCTATTCTGCCACCGCTTCTGGGAAACGATCGTGAAAGAAAATAGAAAAGATGAGACGTCGTTGCGCTTTGATCCGGGGAGCTAATTTGATGCCTTTCTGTAGCCATGTGATTCTCTTTCGTCATGAATGAATCAGGTCCGATGTCTCATTGGAAGCATTTTAAATGCCCAGCGGAATCTGTGTGGCCCAATGATAGGATTGTCCCAAACATTCAAATATGAACTACGGCTTCGTGCATCCGCTGGTTTTAAAACCCACTTACCTCCAGAATACATGGTATACCGCGTATTGTACAACTCGCCCATGAACCTGGATTTCATAGGTAGACTATGATAACTCTTTATATTTGCATAAACAGCGCAGTTACGACGAAAACTTGAACGGCAACCTTTATAAATTCATTATTTTATACACTGTCGGGAAAATGGTAGTAATTGCAATGTTACTAAATTGATTGATTGATTTGTTGGTTTTAACGCCCCAAAACCACTATTTGATTATGAGAGACGCCGTAGTTGAGGGCTCCGGAAATTTCGACCACCTGGGGTTCTTTAACGTGCACCCAAATCTGAGTACACGGGCCTACAACATTTATAGTCACTAAATAGGAAACTATCCTGGCGTCGCCTCCTGTGAGACGATCGTGAAAGAAAAAAAGAAAGGAGGAGACCTCGTTGCGCTGTGATCCGGGGAACTAATCCGGTGCCTTGCTGCAGCCATGTGATTCTGTTTTGTCATGAATGAATCAGGCCCACTGTCTCACCTGTAGCAGTTTAAATGCCCAGGGGCATCTGTGTGGCCAAATAATGGGAATGTCCTAAACATTCCAACATAAACCATGGCGTCGTGCATCCGCTGGCGGTTTTATTACCCACTTCCTCCCAGAATACATGGTAATCCGCGCCTTGTACAACTCGCCTATGAACCTAGTATTCATAGGTAAACTATGATAACTCTTTATAGTTGCATAAACAGCGCAGTTGCGACGAAAAGTTGAATAGAAGCCTTTCTAAAGCCATCACTTTAAACACTGTCGGAGAAATGATAATATTTGCAAGAACAATAAAAAGGGAACTATCCTGCCACCACCTCTGTGAAACGATCGTCGAAGAAAAAAGGAAAAGATGAGACGTCGTTGCGCTTTGATCCGGGGAGCTAATCCGAAGCCTTGCTGCAGTTATTTGATTCTCTTTCGTCATGAATGAATCAGGCCCAATGTCTCACCGGAAGCAGTTTAAATGCCCAGCCGAATCTGTGTGGCCCAATGATGGGAATGTCCCAATCATTCCAACATAAACCACGGCGTTGTGCATCCGCTGGTTTTAACACCCACTTCCTTCCAGAATACATGGTAACCCGCGTCATGTACAACTCGCCCATGAACCTGGTATTCATAGGTAGACTATGATAACTCCTTATAGTTGCATAAACAGCGCAGTTGCGACGAAAAGTTGAATAGCAACCTCTCTAAGGCTATCAATTTTTACACCATCGGAGAAACGATAATATTTGCAAGAACACTAAATATGGAGCTATTCTGCCACCACTTCTGTGAAACGATCGCCGAAAAAAAAAAAGAAAAGATGAGACGTTGTTGCGCTTTGATCCAGGGAGCTAATCCGGTGCCTTGCTTCAGCCATTTGATTCTCTTTCGTCATGAATGAATCAGGCCCAATGCTTCACCTGAAGCAGTTTAAATGCCCAGCAGAATCTGTGTGGCCCAATGATGAGAATTTCGCAAACATTCCAACATAAACCACGCCGTCGTGCATCCGCTGGTTTTAACTTCCACTTCCTCCCAGAATGAATGGTAATCCGCGTCTTGTACAACTCGCCCATGAACCTGGTATTCATATTTAAACTATGATAACTCTTTATAGTTGCATAAACAGCGCAGTTGCGATGAAAACTTAAACAGCGGCCTCTCTAAAACCATTGATTTATACACTGTCTGGAAAATGGTAATATTTCCAATGTCACTAAATTAAGCAACTATCCTGCCACCGCTCCTGTGAAACGATTATCGGATAAAGAAAGAAAAGCTGAGATGTTGCACTTTTAACCGGGGAGCTAATCCGGTGCCTTGCTGCAGCCTTGTGATTCTCTTTCGTCATGAATAAATCAGGCCCAATGTCTCAACGGAAGCATTTTAAATGTCCAGCGGAATCTGTGTGGCCCAATGATCGGAATGTCCCAAACATTCCAACATAATCCACGGCGTCGTGCATCCGCAGGTTTTAACACCCACTTCCTCCCAGAATACATGGTAATCCGCGTCTTGTACAACTCGCCCATGAACCTGGATTTCATAGGTAGACTATGATAACTCTTTATATTTGCATAAACAGCGCAGTTACGACGAAAACTTGAACAGCGGCATCTCTAAAGCCAATGATTTATACACTGTCTGCAAAAGGGTAATATTTCCAATGTCACTAAATAAGGTAACTATCCTGCCACTGCTTCTGTGAAACGATCATCGAAGAAAAAAAGAAAAGTTGAGACGTTGTTGCGCTTTGATCCGGGGAGCTAATCCGGTACCTTGCTGCAGCCATGTGATTCTGTTTCGTCATGAATGAGTCAGGCCCAATATCTCACCAGTAGCAGTTTAAATGCCCAGCGGAATCTGTGTGGCCCAATGATGAGAATGTCCCAAATATTCCAACATAAACCACGGCGTGGTGCATCCGCTGGTTTTAACAACCACTTCCTTCCAGAATACATGGTAATCCGCGTCTTGTACTACTCGCCCATGAACCTCGTATTCATAGGTAGACTATGGTAACTCTTTATAGTTGCATAAACAGCGCAGTTACGACGAAAACTTGAACAGCAACCTTTTTAAAGCCATTATTTTATACACTGTCGGGGAAATGGTAGTATTTCCAATGTCACTAATATAAGGAACTATCCTGGCATCGCTTCCAGGGGGACGATCATCGAAGAAAAAAAGAAAAGTTGAGACGCCGTTGCGCTGTGGTCCGGGGAACTAATCCGGTGCATTGCAGCAGCCATGTGATTCTCTTTCGTCATGAATGAATCAGGCCGAATATCTCACCGGAAGCAGTTTAAATGCCCAGCAGCATCTGTGTGGCCCAATGATAGGAATGTCGCAAACATTCCAACATAAACCACGGCATCGTGCATCCGCCAGTTTTACCTTCCACATCCTCCCAGAATGAATGGTAATCCGCGTCTTGTACCACTCGCCCATGAACCTGGTATTCATAAGTAGACTATGATTACTCTTTATAGTTGCATAAACAGCGCAGTTACGACGAAAACTTGAACAGCAACCTTTATTAATCCATTATTTTATACACTGTCGGGGAAGTGGTAGTATTTCCAATGTCACTAAATTAAGGAACTATCCTTGCATCGCTTCCAGGGGGACGATCATCGAAGAAAAAAAGAAAAGATGAGACCCCCTTGCGCTGTGGTCCGGGGAACTAATCCGGTGCATTGCAGCAGCCATGTGATTCTCTTTCGTCATGAATGAATCAGGCCGAATATCTCACCGGAAGCAGTTTAAATGCCCAGCGGCATCTGTGTGGCCCAATGATAGGAATGTCGCAAACATTCCAACATAAACCACGGCGTCGTGCATCCGCTAGTTTTAACTTCCACATCCTCCCAGAATGCATGGTAATCAGCGTCTTGTACAACTCGCCCATGAACCGGGTATTCATAGGTAGACTATGATAATTCTTTATAGTTGCATAAACAGCGCAGTTGCGACGAAAAGTTGACTAGCAGCGTTTTTAATGCCATCACCTTACACACTGTCGGAGAATAGTTAATATTTTGAAGAACACTAAAATGGGAACTATCCTGCCACCACTTCTGTGAAACAATCGTCGAAAAAAAAGAGAAGATGAGACGTCGTAGCGCTTTGAACCAGGGAGCTGATCCGGTGCCTTGCGGCGGCCTTGTGATTCTCTTTCGTCATGAATAATTCAGGCCCAATGTCTCAACAGAAGCATTTTAAATGCCCAGCGGAATCTCTGTGGGCCATTGATGGAAATGTCCCAAACATTTCAACATGAACTACGGCGTCGTGCATCCGCTGGTTTTAACACCCACTTCCTTCCAGAATACATGGTAATCCTCGTCTTGTACAACTCGCCCATAAACCTAGTATTCATAGGTAAACTATGATAACTCTTTATAGTTGCATAAACAGCGCAGTTGCGACGAAAAGTTGAATAGCAGCCTTTCTAAAGCCATCACTTTAAACACTGTCAGAGAAATGAGAATATTTGCAAGAACAGTAATTAGGGAACTATCCTGCCACCACTTCTGTGAAAATCATCGTCGAAGAAAAAAAAGAAATGATGAGACGTCGTTGCGCTTTGATCCGGGGAGCTAATCCGGTGCCTTGCTGCAACCATTTGATTCTCTTTAGTCATGAATGAATCAGGCCCAATGTCTCACCGGAAGCAGTTGAAATTCCCAGCAGAATCTGTGTGGCCCAGTTATGGGAATGTCCCAAACATTCCAACATGGACTACGGCGGCGTGCATTCGCTGGTTTTAACACCCACTTCCTCCCAGAATACATGGTAATCCGCGTCTTGTACAGCTCGCCCATGAACCTGGTATTCATAGGTAGACTATGATAACTCTTTATAGTTGCATAAACAGCGCAGTTGCGACGAAAAAATGAATAGCAAGCTTTCTAAAGCCTTCACTTTATACACTGTCGGACAAATGGTAATATTTGGAAGAACACTAAACAGGGAATTATTCGGCCACCGCTTCTGTGAAACGATCGTGAAAGAAACAAGAAAAGATGAGACGTCGTTGCGCTTTGATCCGGGTAGCTAATTTGGTGCCTTGCTTCAGCCATGTGATTCTCTTTCGTCATGAATGAATCAGGTCCAATGTCTCAACAGAAGCATTTTAAATGCCCAGCGGAATCTGTGTGGCCCACTGATGGGATTGTCCCAAACATTCAAATATGAACTACGGCGTCGTGCATCCGCTGGTTTTAACACCCACTTACCTCCAGAATACATGGTATACCGCGTATTGTACAACTCGCCCATGAACCTGGTATTGATATTTAGACTATGATAACTCTTTATAGTTGCATAAACAGCGCAGTTGCGACGAAAACTTAAACAGCGGCCTCTCTATAGCCATTGATTTATACACTGTCAGGAAAGTGGTAATATTTCCAATGTCACTAAATTAAGTAACTATCCTGCCACCGCTCCTGTGAAACAATCATCGGATAAAGAAAGAAAAGCTGGGATGTTGCACTTTGAACCGGCGAGCTAATCCGGTGTCTTGCTGCAGCCTTGTGATTCTCTTTCGTCATGAATGAATCAGGCCCAATGTCTCAACGGAAGCATTTTACATGCCCAGCGGAATCTGTGTGGCCCAATGATCGGAATGTCCCAAACATTCCAACATAAACCACGGCGTCGTGCATCAGCAGGTTTTACCTTACCCTTCCTCCCAGAATACATGGTAATCCGCGTCTTGTACAACTCGCCCATGAACCTGGTATTCATAGGTAAACTATGATAACTCTTTTTAGTTGCATAAACAGCGCAGTTGCGACGAAAAGTTGAATAGCAGCGTTTTTAATGCCATCACTTTATACACTGTCAAAGAATAGTTAATATTTTGAAGTACACTAATTTGGGAACTATCCTGCCACCACTTCTGCGAAACAATCGTCGAAAAAAAAGAGAAGATGAGACTTCGTAGCGCTTTGAACCAGGTAGCTAATCCGGTGCCTTGCTGCGGCCTTGTGATTCTGTTTCGTCAATAATAACTCAGGCCCAATGTCTCAACGGACGCATTTTGAATACCCAGGGGAATCTGTGTGGCCCAATGATGGGAATGTCCCAAACATTTCATTATGAACTACGGCGTCGTGCATCCGCTGGTTTTAACACCCACTTCCTTCGAGAATACATAGTAAACCTAGTCTTGTACAACTCGCCCATAAACCTAGTATTCATAGGTAAACTATGATAACTCTTTATAGTTGCATAAACAGCGCAGTTGCGACGAAAAGTTGAATAGCAGCCTTTCTAAAGCCATCACTTTAAACACTGTCGGAGAAATGATAATATTTGCAAGAACAGTAAATAGGGAACTATCCTGCCACCACTTCTGTGAAAATCATCGTCGAAGAAAAAAAGAAAAGATGAGATGTCGTTGCGCTTTGATCCGGGGAGCTAATCCGGTGCCTTGCTGCAACCATTTGATTCTCTTTCGTCATGAATGAATCAGGCCCAATGTCTCACCGGAAGCAGTTTAAATGCCCAGCAGAATCTGTGTGGCCCAGTTATGGGAATGTCCCAAACATTCCAACATGGACTACGGCGTCGTGCATTCGCTGGTTTTAACACCCACTTCCTCCCAGAATACATGGTAATCCGCGTCTTGTACAGCTCGCCCATGAACCTGGTATTCATAGGTAGACTATGATAACTCTTTATAGTTGCATAAACAGCGCAGTTGCGACGAAAAAATGAATAGCAACCTTTCTAAAGCCTTCACTTTATACACTGTCGGACAAATGATAATATTTGGAAGAACACTAAACAGGGAATTATTCGGCCACCGCTTCTGTGAAACAATCGTGAAAGAAAAAAGAAAAGATGAGACGTCGTTGCGCTTTGATCCGGGTAGCTAATTCGGTGCCTTGCTTCAGCCATTTGATTCTCTTTCGTCATGAATGAATCAGATCCAATGTCTCAACAGAAGCATTTTAAATGCCCAGCGGAATCTGTGTAGCCCACTGATGGGATTGTCCCAAACATTCAAATATGAACTACGGCGTCGTGCATCCGCTGGTTTTAACACCCACTTCCCTCCAGAATACACGGTATACCGCGTATTGTACAACTCGCCCATGAACCTGGTATTGATATTTAGACTATGATAACTCTTTATAGTTGCATAAACAGCGCAGTTGCGACGAAAACTTAAACAGCGGCCTCTCTAAAGCCATTGATTTATACACTGTCAGGAAAGTGGTAATATTTCCAATGTCACTAAATTAAGTAACTATCCTGCCACCGCTCCTGTGAAACAATCATCGGATAAAGAAAGAAAAGCTGGGATGTTGCACTTTGAACCGGCGAGCTAATCCGGTGCCTTGCTGCAGCCTTGTGATTCTCTTTCGTCATGAATGAATCAGGCCCAATGTCTCAACGGAAGCATTTTACATGCCCAGCGGAATCTGTGTGGCCCAATGATCGGAATGTCCCAAACATTCCAACATAAACCACGGCGTCGTGCATCAGCAGGTTTTACCTTCCCCTTCCTCCCAGAATACATGGTAATCCGCGTCTTTCACAACTCGCCCATGAACCTGGTATTCTTAGGTAAACTATGATAACTCTTTTTAGTTGCATAAACAGCGCAGTTGCGACGAAAAGTTGAATAGCAGCGTTTTTAATGCCATCACTTTATACACTGTCAGAGAATAGTTAATATTTTGAAGTACACTAATTTGGGAACTATCCTGCCACCACTTCTGCGAAACAATCGTCGAAAAAAAGAGAAGATGAGACGTCGCTGCGCTTTGAACCAGGTAGCTAATCCGGTGCCTTGCTGCGGCCTTGTGAATCTGTTTCGTCAATAATAACTCAGGCCGAATGTCTCAACGGAAGCATTTTGAATACCCAGGGGAATCTGTGTGGCCCAGTGATGGGAATGTCCCAAACATTTCATTATGAACTACGGCGTCGTGCATCAGCTGGTTTTAACACCCACTTCCTTCCAGAATACATGGTAAACCTCGTCTTGTACAACTCGCCCATAAACCTAGTATTCATAGGTAAACTATGATAACTCTTTATAGTTGCATAAACAGCGCAGTTGCGACGAAAAGTTGAATAGCAGCCTTTCTAAAGCCATCACTTTAAACCCTGTCGCAGAAATGATAATATTTGCAAGAACAGTAAATAGGGAACTATCCTGCCACCACTTCTGTGAAAATCTTCGTCGAAGAAAAAAAAAAGATGAGACGTCATTGCGCTTTGATCCGGGGAGCTAATCCGGTGCCTTGCTGCAACCATTTGATTCTCTTTCGTCATGAATGAATCAGGCCCAATGTCTCACCGGAAGCAGTTTAAATGCCCAGCAGAATCTGTGTGGCCCAATTATGGGAATGTCCCAAACATTTCAACATGGACTACGGCGTCGTGCATTCGCTGGTTTTAACACCCACTTCCTCCCAGAATACATGGTAATCCGCGTCTTGTACAGCTCGCACATGAACCTGGTATTCATAGGTAGACTATGATAACTCTTTATAGTTGCATAAACAGCGCGGTTGAGACGAAAAGTTGAATAGCAGCGTTTTTAATGCCATCACTTTATACACTGTAAGTGAATAGTTAATATTTTGAAGTACACTAAGTTGGGAACTATCCTGCCACCACTTCTGTGAAACAATCGTCGAAAAAAAAGAGAAGATGAGACGTCGCTGCGCTTTGAACCAGGTAGCTAATCCGGTGCCTTGCTGCGGCCTTGGGATTCTGTTTCGTCATGAATAACTGAGGCCCAATGTCTCAACGGCAGCATTTTAAATACCCAGCGGAATCTGTGTGGCCCAATGATGGGAATGTCCCAAACATTTCATTATGAACTACGGCGTCGTGCATCCGCTGGTTTTAACACCCACTTCCTTCCAGAATACATGGTAATCCGTGTCTTGTACAACTCGCCCATAAACCTAGTATTCATAGGTAAACTATGATAACTCTTTATAGTTGCATAAACAGCGCAGTTGCGATGAAAAGTTGAATAGCAGCCTTTCTAAAGCCATCACTTTAAACACTGTCGGAGAAATGATAATATTTGCAAGAACATTAAATAGGGAACTATCCTGCCACCACTTCTGTGAAAATCATTGTCGAAGAAAAAAAGAAAAGATGAGACGTCGTTGCGCTTTGATCCGGGGAGCTAATCCGGTGCCTTGCTGCAATCATTTGATTCTCTTTCGTCATGAATTAATCAGGCCCAATGTCTCACCGGAAGCAGTTTAAATGCCCAGCAGAATCTGTGTGGCCCAATTATAGGAATGTCCCAAACATTCCAACATGGACCACGGCGCCGTGCATTCGCTGGTTTTAACACCCACTTCCTCCCAGAATACATGGTAATCCGCGTCTTGTACAGCTCGCCCATGAACCTGGTATTCATAGGTAGACTATGATAACTCTTTATAGTTGCATAAACAACGCAGTTGCGACGAAAAAATGAACAGCAACCTTTATAAATCCATTATTTTTACACTGTCGGGGAAATGGTAGTATTTGCAATGTCACTAAGTTGATTGATTGATTTGTTGGGTTTAACGCCCCAAAACCACTATTTGATTATGAGAGACGCCGTAGTGGAGGGCTCCGGAAATTTCGACCACCATGGGTTCTTTAACGTGCACCAAAATCTGAGTACACGGGCCTACAATATTTATAGTCACTAAATTAGGGAAATATCCTGGCGTCGCTTCCTTTGAGACGATCGCGGAAAAAAAAAGAAAAGATGAGACCTCGTTGCGCTGTGATCCGGGGAACTAATCCGGTGCATCGCTGCAGCCATGTGATTCTCTTTCGTCATGAATGAATCAGGCCCAATATCTCACCGGAAGCAGTTTAAATGGCCAGCGGCATCTGTGTGGCCCAATGATGGGAATGTCGCAAACATTCCAACATAAACTATGGTGACGTGCATCCGCTGTTTTTAACTTCCACTTCATCCCAGAATGCATAGTAATCTGCGTCTTGTACAACTCGCCCACGAACCTGGTATTCATAGGTAGAATATGATAACTCTTTATATTTGCACAAACAGCGCTGTTGCGACAAAAAGTTGAATAGCAGCGTTTTTAATGCCATAACTTTATACACAATCGGAGAATAGTTAATATTTTGAAGAACACTAAAATGGGAACTATCCTGCCACCACTTCTGTGAAAAAATCTTCGAAAAAAAAGAGAAGATGAGACGTCGTTGCGCTTTGAACCAGGGAGCTAATCCAGTGCCTTGCTGCGGCCTTGTGATTCTCTTTCGTCATGAATAAATAAGCCCATATGTCTCAACGGAAGCAATTTAAATGCCCAGCGGACTCTGTGTGGCCCAATGATGGGAATGTCCCAAACATTTCAACATGAACTACGGCGTCGTGCATCCGCTGGTTTTAACACCCACTTCCTTCCAGAATACATGGTAATCCGCGTCTTGTACAACTCGCCCATAAACCTAGTATTCATAGGTAAACTATGATAACTCTTTATAGTTGCATAAACAGCGCAGTTGCGACGAAAAGTTGAATAGCAGCCTTTCTAAAGCCATCACTTTAAACACTGTCGGAGAAATGATAATATTTGCAAGAACATTAAATAGGGAACTATCCAGCCACCACTTCTGTGAAAATCATTGTCGAAGAAAAAAAAGAAAAGATGAGACGTCGTTGCGCTTTGATCCGGGGAGCTAATGCGGTGCCTTGCTGCAATCATTTGATTCTCTTTCGTCCTGAATGAATCAGGCCCAATGTCTCACCGGAAGCAGTTTAAATGCCCAGCAGAATCTGTGTGGCCCAATTATGGGAATAGCCCAAACATTCCAACATGGACCACGGCGTCGTGCATTCGCTGGTTTTAACACCCACTTCCTCCCAGAATACATGGTAATCCGCGTCTTGTACAGCTCGCCCATGAACCTGGTATTCATAGGTAGACTATGATAACTCTTTATAGTTGCATAAACAACGCAGTTGCGACGAAAAGTTGAATAGCAGCGTTTTTAATGCCATAACTTTATACACAATCGGAGAATAGTTAATATTTTGAAGAACACTAAAATGGGAACTATCCTGCCACCACTTCTGTGAAACAATCTTCGAAAAAAAAGAGAAGATGAGACGTCGTTGCGCTTTGAACCAGGGAGCTAATCCAGTGCCTTGCTGCGGCCTTGTGATTCTCTTTCGTCATGAATAAATCAGGCCCAATGTCTCAACGGAAGCATTTTAAATGCCCAGCGGAATCTGTGTGGCCCAATGATGGGAATGTCCCAAACATTTCAACATGAACTATGGCGTCGTGCATGCGCTGGTTTTAACACCCACTTCCTTCCAGAATACATGGTAATCCGCGTCTTGTACAACTCGCCCATAAACCTAGTATTCATAGGTAAACTATGATAACTCTTTATAGTTGCATAAACAGCGCAGTTGCGACGAAAAGTTGAATAGCAGCGTTTCTAAATCCATCACTTTAAACACTGTCGGAGAAATGATAATATTTGCAAGAACATTAAATAGGAAACTATCCTGCCACCACTTCTGTGAAAATCATTGTCGAAGAAAAAAAGAAAAGATGAGACATCGTTGCGCTTTGATCCGGAGAGCTAATCCGGTGCCTTGCTGCAATCATTTGATTCTCTTTCGTCATGAATGAATCAGGCCCAATGTCTCACCGGAAGCAGTTTAAATGCCCAGCAGAATCTGTGTGGCCCAATGATGGGAATGTCCCAAACGTTCCAACATGGACCACGGCGTCGTGCATTCGTTGGTTTTAACACCCACTTCCTCCCAGAATACATGGTAATCCGTGTCTTGTACAGCTCGCCCATGAACCTGGTATTCATAGGTAGACTATCATAACTCTTTATAGTTGCATAAACAGCGCAGTTGCGACGAAAAAATGAATAGCAATCTTTCTAAAGCCTTCACTTTATACACTGTCGGACAAATGATAATATTTGGAATAACGCTAAACAGGGACCTATTCGGCCACCGCTTCTGTGAAACGATCGTGAAAGAACAAAGAAAAGATGAGACGTCGTTGCGCTTTGATCCGGGTAGCTAATTCGGTGCCTTGCTTCAGCCATGTGATTCTCTTTCGTCATAAATGAATCAGGTCCAATGTCTCAACAGAAGCATTTTAAATGCCCAGCGAAATCTGTGTGGCCCAATGATGGGATTGTCCCAAACATTTCAGCATTAACTACGGCGTCGTGCATCCACTGGTTTTAACACCCACTTCCTTCCAGAATACATAGTATACCGCGTATTGTACAACTCACCCATGAACCTGGTATTCATATTTAGACTATGATAACTCTTTAGAGTTGCATAAACAGCGCAGTTTTGACGAAAAAATTAATAGCAGCCTATCTAAAGCCATCAATTTATACACTGTCGGAGAAATGCTAGTATTTCAAGAACAGTAAATTAAGGATTTATCCTGGCATCGCTTCCAGTGAGACGATCATCGAAGGAAAAAAGAAAAGGTGAGACACCGTCGCTGTGGTCCGGGGAATTAATCCGGTGCATTGCAGCAGCCATGTGATTCTTTTTCGTCAAGAATGAATCAGGCCCAATATCTCACCGGAAGCAATTTAAATGCCCAGCGGACTGTGTGTGGCCCAATGATGGGAATGTCGCAAACATTCCAACATAAACCACGCCGTCGTGCATCCGCTGGTTTTAACTTCCACTTCCTCCCACAATATTGGCATGGTAATCCGCGTCTTGTACAACTCGTCCTTGAACCTGGTATTCATAGGTAGGATATGATAACTAATTATAGTGTCATAAAAAGCGCAGTTGCGACGAAAACCTAAACAGCGGCCTTTTTAAAGCCATTGATTTATACACTGTCAGGAAAGTGGTAATATTTCCAATGTCACTTAAATAAGTAACTACCCTGCCAACGCTCCTGTGAAACGATCGTCGGTGAAAAAAAGAAAAGCTGAAATGTTGCACTTCGATCCGGGGAGCTAATCCGGTGCCTTGATGCGGCCATGTGATTCTCTTACATTATAAATGAATCAGGCCCAATGTCTCAACGGTAGCATTTTAAATGCCCAGCGGAATCTGTGTGGCCCAATGATGCGATTGTCCCAAACATTCGAATATGAACTACGGCGTCGTGCATCCGCTGGTTTTAACACCCACTTCCCTCCAGAATACATGGTATTACGCGTATTGTACAACTCGCCTATGAACCTGGTATTCATATTTAGACTATGATAACTATTTATAGTTGCATAAACAGCGCAGTTGCGACGGAAACCTAAACAGCGGCCTTTTCAAAGCCATTGATTTATACACTGTCAGGAAAGTGGTAATATTTCCAATGTTCCTAAATTTAGGAACTATTCTGCCACCGCTCTTGTGAAACGATCGTCGAAGAAAAAAAGAAAAGATGAGACGTTGTTTCGCTTTGATCCGAGGAGCTAATCCGGTATCTTGCTGCAGTCATGTGATTCTGTTTCGTCATGAATGAATCAGGCCCAATGTCTCACCAGTAGCAGTTTAAATGCCCAGCGGAATCTGTGTAGCCCAATGATGGGAATGTCCCAATCATTCCAACATAAACCACGGCGTCGTGCATCCGCTGGTTTTAACACCCACTTCCTTCCAGAATACAAGGTAACCCGCGTCTTGTACAACTCGCCCATGAACCTGGTATTCATAGGTAAACTGTGATAACTCCTTATAGTTGCATAAACAGTGCAGTTGCGACGAAAAGTTGAAGAGCAGTCTTTCTAAAGCCATCACTTTAAACACTGTCGGAGAAATGATAATATTTGCAAGAACTTTAAATAGGAAACTATCGTGCCACCACTTCTGTGAAACGATCGTCGAATAAAAAAAGAAAAGATGAGACGTCGTTGCGCTTTGATCTGGGGAGCTAATCCGGTGCCTTGCTGCAGCCATTTGATTCTCTTTCGTCATGAATGAACCAGGCCCAATGTCTCACCGGAAGCAATTTAATGCCCAGCAGAATCTGTGTGGCCCAATAATGGAATTGTCTTAAACATTTCAACAAGAACTACGGCGTCGTGCATCTACTGGTTTTAACACCCACTTCCTTCCAGAATACATGGTATACCGTGTATTGTAAAACTCGCCCATGAACCTGGTATTCATATTTAGACTATGATAACTCTTTATAGTTGCATAAACAGCGCAGTTGCGACGAAAAGTTGAATAGCAGCCTTTCTAAAGCCATCACTTTAAACCCTGTCGCAGAAATGATAATATTTGCAAGAACAGTAAATAGGGAACTATCCTGCCACCACTTCTGTGAAACAATCGTCGAAAAAAAGAGAAGATGAGACGTCATTGCGCCTTGAACCAGGGAGCTAATCCGGTGCCTTGCTGCGGCCTTGTGATTCTCTTTCGTCATGAATAAATCAGGCCAAATGTCTGAACGGAAGCATTTTAAATGCCCAGCGGAATCTGTGTGGCCCAATGATGGGAATGTCCCAAACATTTCAACATGAACTACGGCGTCGTGCATCCGCTGGTTTTAACACCCACTTCCTTCCAGAATACATGGTAATCCGCGTCTTGTACAACTCGCCCATAAACCTAGTATTCATAGGTAAACTATGATAACTATTTATAGTTGCATAAACAGCGCAGTTGCGACGAAAAGTTGAATAGCAGCCTTTCTAAAGCCATCACTTTAAACACTGTCGGAGAAATGATAATATTTGCAAGAACAGTAAATAGGGAACTATCCTGCCACCACTTCTGTGAAAATCATCGTCGAAGAAAAAAAGAAAAGATGAGATGTCGTTGCGCTTTGATCCGGGGAGCTAATCCGGTGCCTTGCTGCAACCATTTGATTCTCTTTCGTCATGAATGAATCAGGCCCAATGTCTCACCGGAAGCAGTTTAAATGCCCAGCAGAATCTGTGTGGCCCAGTTATGGGAATGTCCCAAACATTCCAACATGGACTACGGCGTCGTGCATTCGCTGGTTTTAACACCCACTTCCTCCCAGAATACATGGTAATCCGCGTCTTGTACAGCTCGCCCATGAACCTGGTATTCATAGGTAGACTATGATAACTCTTTATAGTTGCATAAACAGCGCAGTTGCGACGAAAAAATGAATAGCAACCTTTCTAAAGCCTTCACTTTATACACTGTCGGACAAATGATAATATTTGGAAGAACACTAAACAGGGAATTATTCGGCCACCGCTTCTGTGAAACAATCGTGAAAGAAAAAAGAAAAGATGAGACGTCGTTGCGCTTTGATCCGGGTAGCTAATTCGGTGCCTTGCTTCAGCCATTTGATTCTCTTTCGTCATGAATGAATCAGGTCCAATGTCTCAACAGAAGCATTTTAAATGCCCAGCGGAATCTGTGTGGCCCACTGATGGGATTGTCCCAAACATTCAAATATGAACTACGGCGTCGTGCATCCGCTGGTTTTAACACCCACTTCCCTCCAGAATACACGGTATACCGCGTATTGTACAACTCGCCCATGAACCTGGTATTGATATTTAGACTATGATAACTCTTTATAGTTGCATAAACAGCGCAGTTGCGACGAAAACTTAAACAGCGGCCTCTCTAAAGCCATTGATTTATACACTGTCAGGAAAGTGGTAATATTTCCAATGTCACTAAATTAAGTAACTATCCTGCCACCGCTCCTGTGAAACAATCATCGGATAAAGAAAGAAAAGCTGGGATGTTGCACTTTGAACCGGCGAGCTAATCCGGTGCCTTGCTGCAGCCTTGTGATTCTCTTTCGTCATGAATGAATCAGGCCCAATGTCTCAACGGAAGCATTTTACATGCCCAGCGGAATCTGTGTGGCCCAATGATCGGAATGTCCCAAACATTCCAACATAAACCACGGCGTCGTGCATCAGCAGGTTTTACCTTCCCCTTCCTCCCAGAATACATGGTAATCCGCGTCTTTCACAACTCGCCCATGAACCTGGTATTCTTAGGTAAACTATGATAACTCTTTTTAGTTGCATAAACAGCGCAGTTGCGACGAAAATTTGAATAGCAGCGTTTTTAATGCCATCACTTTATACACTGTCAGAAAATAGTTAATATTTTGAAGTACACTAATTTGGGAACTATCCTGCCACCACTTCTGCGAAACAATCGTCGAAAAAAAGAGAAGATGAGACGTCGCTGCGCTTTGAACCAGGTAGCTAATCCGGTGCCTTGCTGCGGCCTTGTGAATCTGTTTCGTCAATAACTCAGGCCGAATGTCTCAACGGAAGCATTTTGAATACCCAGGGGAATATGTGTGGCCCAGTGATGGGAATGTCCCAAACATTTCATTATGAACTACGGCGTCGTGCATCCGCTGGTTTTAACACCCACTTCCTTCCAGAATACATGGTAAACCTCGTCTTGTACAACTCGCCCATACACCTAGTATTCATAGGTAAACTATGATAACTCTTTATAGTTGCATAAACAGCGCAGTTGCGACGAAAAGTTGAATAGCAGCCTTTCTAAAGCCATCACTTTAAACCCTGTCGCAGAAATGATAATATTTGCAAGAACAGTAAATAGGGAACTATCCTGCCACCACTTCTGTGAAAATCTTCGTCGAAGAAAAAAAAAAGATGAGACGTCATTGCGCTTTGATCCGGGGAGCTAATCCGGTGCATTGCTGCAACCATTTGATTCTCTTTCGTCATGAATGAATCAGGCCCAATGTCTCACCGGAAGCAGTTTAAATGCCCAGCAGAATCTGTGTGGCCCAATTATGGGAATGTCCCAAACATTCCAACATGGACTACGGCGTCGTGCATTCGCTGGTTTTAACACCCACTTCCTCCCAGAATACATGGTAATCCGCATCTTGTACAGCTCGCACATGAACCTGGTATTCATAGGTAGACTATGATAACTCTTTATAGTTGCATAAACAGCGCGGTTGAGACGAAAAGTTGAATAGCAGCGTTTTTAATGCCATCACTTTATACACTGTAAGTGAATAGTTAATATTTTGAAGTACACTAAGTTGGGAACTATCCTGCCACCACTTCTGTGAAACAATCGTCGAAAAAAAAGAGAAGATGAGACGTCGCTGCGCTTTGAACCAGGTAGCTAATCCGGTGCCTTGCTGCGGCCTTGGGATTCTGTTTCGTCATGAATAACTCAGGCCCAATGTCTCAACGGAAGCATTTTAAATACCCAGCGGAATCTGTGTGGCCCAATGATGGGAATGTCCCAAACATTTCATTATGAACTACGGCGTCGTGCATCCGCTGGTTTTAACACCCACTTCCTTCCAGAATACATGGTAATCCGTGTCTTGTACAACTCGCCCATAAACCTAGTATTCATAGGTAAACTATGATAACTCTTTATAGTTGCATAAACAGCGCAGTTGCGTTGAAAAGTTGAATAGCAGCCTTTCTAAAGCCATCACTTTAAACACTGTCGGAGAAATGACAATATTTGCAAGAACAGTAAATAGGGAACTATCCTGCCACCACTTCTGTGAAAATCTTCGTCGAAGAAAAAAAAAAGATGAGACATCGTTGCGCTTTGATCCGGAGAGCTAATCCGGTGCCTTGCTGCAACCATTTGATTCTCTTTCGTCATGAATGAATCAGGCCCAATGTCTCACCGGAAGTAGTTTAAATGCCCAGCAGAATCTGTGTGGCCCAATGATGGGAATGTCCCAAACATTCCAACATGGATCACGGCGTCGTGCATTCGCTGGTTTTAACACCCACTTTCTCCCAGAATACATGGTAATCCGCGTCTTGTACAGCTCGCCCATGAACCTGGTATTCATAGGTAGACTATGATAACTCTTTATAGTTGCATAAACAACGCAGTTGCGACGAAAAAATGAACAGCAACCTTTATAAATCCATTATTTTTACACTGTCGGGGAAATGGTAGTATTTGCAATGTCACTAAGTTGATTGATTGATTTGTTGGGTTTAACGCCCCAAAACCACTATTTGATTATGAGAGACGCCGTAGTGGAGGGCTCCGGAAATTTCGACCACCATGGGTTCTTTAACGTGCACCAAAATCTGAGTACACGGGCCTACAATATTTATAGTCACTAAATTAGGGAAATATCCTGGCGTCGCTTCCTTTGAGACGATCGTGGAAAAAAAAAGAAAAGATGAGACCTCGTTGCGCTGTGATCCGGGGAACTATGATAACTGGTGCATCGCTGCAGCCATGTGATTCTCTTTCGTCATGAATGAATCAGGCCCAATATCTCACCGGAAGCAGTTTAAATGGCCAGCGGCATCTGTGTGGCCCAATGATGGGAATGTCGCAAACATTCCAACATAAACCATGGTGACGTGCATCCGCTGTTTTTAACTTCCACTTCATCCCAGAATGCATAGTAATCCGCGTCTTGTACAACTCGCCCACGAACCTGGTATTCATAGGTAGACTATGATAACTCTTTATATTTGCACAAACAGCGCAGTTGCGACAAAAAGTTGAATAGCAGCGTTTTTAATGCCATAACTTTATACACAATCGGAGAATAGTTAATATTTTGAAGAACACTAAAATGGGAACTATCCTGCCACCACTTCTGTGAAACAATCTTCGAAAAAAAAGAGAAGATGAGACGTCGTTGCGCTTTGAACCAGGGAGCTAATCCAGTGCCTTGCTGCGGCCTTGTGATTCTCTTTCGTCATGAATAAATAAGCCCATATGTCTCAACGGAAGCAATTTAAATGCCCAGCGGACTCTGTGTGGCCCAATGATGGGAATGTCCCAAACATTTCAACATGAACTACGGCGTCGTGCATCCGCTGGTTTTAACACCCACTTCCTTCCAGAATACATGGTAATCCGCGTCTTGTACAACTCGCCCATAAACCTAGTATTCATAGGTAAACTATGATAACTCTTTATAGTTGCATAAACAGCGCAGTTGCGATGAAAAGTTGAATAGCAGCCTTTCTAAAGCCATCACTTTAAACACTGTCGGAGAAATGATAATATTTGCAAGAACATTAAATAGGGAACTATCCAGCCACCACTTCTGTGAAAATCATTGTCGAAGAAAAAAAAGAAAAGATGAGACGTCGTTGCGCTTTGATCCGGGGAGCTAATGCGGTGCCTTGCTGCAATCATTTGATTCTCTTTCGTCCTGAATGAATCAGGCCCAATGTCTCACCGGAAGCAGTTTAAATGCCCAGCAGAATCTGTGTGGCCCAATTATGGGAATAGCCCAAACATTCCAACATGGACCACGGCGTCGTGCATTCGCTGGTTTTAACACCCACTTCCTCCCAGAATACATGGTAATCCGCGTCTTGTACAGCTCGCCCATGAACCTGGTATTCATATGTAGACTATGATAACTCATTATAGTTGCATAAACAGCGCAGTTTCGACGAAAAAATGAATAGCAGCCTTTCTAAAGTCTGCACTTTATACACTGTCGGACAAATGATAAAATTTGCAAGAACACTGAATAGGGAGCTATTCTGCCACCGCTTCTGTCAAACGATCGTGAAAGAAAAAAGAAAAGATGAGACGTCGTTGCGCTTTGATCCGGGGAGCTAATTCGGTGCCTTGCTGCAGCCATGTGATTCTCTTTCGTCATGAATGAATCAGGTCCAATGTCTCAACGGAAGCAATTTAAATGCCCAGCGGAATCTTTGTGGCCCTCTGATGGGATTGTCCCAAACATTCAAATATGAACTACGACGTCGTGCATCCGCTGGTTTTAACACCCATTTCCCTCCAGAATACATGGTAATCCGCGTCTTGTACAACTCGCCCATAAACCTAGTATTCATAGGTAAACTATGATAACTCTTTATAGTGTCATAAACAGCGCAGTTGCGACGAAAAGTTGAATAGCAGCCTTTCTAAAGCCATCACTTTAAACACTGTCAGAGAAATGATAATATTTGCAAGAACAATAAATAGGGAACGATCCTGCCACCACTTCTGTGAAAATCATTGTCGAAGAAAAAAAGAAAAGATGAGACATCGTTGCGCTTTGACCGGAGAGCTAATCCGGTGCCTTGCTGCAATCATTTGATTCTCTTTCGTCATGAATGAATCAGGCCCAATGTCTCACCGGAAGCAGTTTAAATGCCCAGCAGAATCTGTGTGGCCCAATGATGGGAATGTCCCAAACGTTCCAACATGGACCACGGCGTCGCGCATTCGCTGGTTTTAACACCCACTTCCTCCCAGAATACATGGTAATCCGTGTCTTATACAGCTCGCCCATGAACCTGGTATTCATAGGTAGACTATCATAACTCTTTATAGTTGCATAAACAGCGCAGTTGCGACGAAAAAATGAATAGCAATCTTTCTAAAGCCTTCACTTTATACACTGTCGGACAAATGATAATATTTGGAAGAACACTAAACAGGGAGCTATTCGGCCACCGCTTCTGTGAAACGATCGTGAAAGAACAAAGAAAAGATGAGACGTCGTTGCGCTTTGATCCGGGTAGCTAATTCGGTGCCTTGCTTCAGCCATGTGATTCTCTTTCGTCATAAATGAATCAGGTCCAATGTCTCAACAGAAGCATTTTAAATGCCCAGCGAAATCTCTGTGGCCCAATGATGGGATTGTCCCAAACATTTCAACATGAACTACGGCGTCGTGCATCTACTGGTTTTAACACCCACTTCCTTCCAGAATACATAGTATACCGCGTATTGTACAACTCGCCCATGAACCTGGTATTCATAATTAGACTATGATAACTCTTTAGAGTTGCATAAACAGCGAAGTTTCGACGAAAAAATGAATAGCAGCCTATCTAAAGCCATCACTTTATACACTGTCGGAGAAATGCTAGTATTTCAAGAACAGTAAATTAAGGATTTATCCTGGCATCGCTTCCAGTGAGACGATCATCGAAGGAAAAAAGAAAAGGTGAGACACCGTCGCTGTGGTCCGGGGAATTAATCCGGTGCATTGCAGCAGCCATGTGATTATTTTTCGTCAAGAATGAATCAGGCCCAATATCTCACCGGAAGCAGTTTAAATGCCCAGCGGCATCTGTGTGGCCCAATGATGGGAATGTCGCAAACATTCCAACATAAACCACGCCGTCGTGCATCCGCTGGTTTTAACTTCCACTTCCTCCCACAATGCATGGTAATCAGCGTCTTGTACAACTCGTCCGTGAACCTGGTATTCATAGGTAGGATATGATAACTAATTATAGTGTCATAAAAAGCGCAGTTGCGACGAAAACCTAAACAGCGGCCTTTTTAAAGCCATTGATTTATACACTGTCAGGAAAGTGGTAATATTTCCAATGTCACTTAAATAAGTCTCTACCCTGCCAACGCTCCTGTGAAACGATCGTCGGTGAAAAAAAGAAAAGCTGAAATGTTGCACTTTGATCCGGGGAGCTAATCCGGTGCCTTGATGCGGCCATGCGATTCTCTTTCATTATAAATGAATCAGGCCCAATGTCTCAACGGTAGCATATTAAATGCCCAGCAGAATCTGTGTGGCTTAATGATGGGATTGTCCCAAACATTCAAATATGAACTACGGCGTCGTGCATCCGCTGGTTTTAACACCCACTTCCCTCCAGAATACATGGTATACCGCCTATTGTACAACTCGCCCATGAACCTGGTATTCATATTTAGACTATGATAACTATTTATAGTTGCATAAACAGCGCAGTTGCAACGAAAACCTAAACAGCGGCGTTTTTAAAGCCATTGATTTATACACTGTCAGGAAAGTGGTAATATTTCCAATGTTCCTAAATTGAGGAACTATCCTGCCACCGCTCCTGTGAAACGATCATCGAAGAAAAAAAGAAAAGATGAGACGTTGTTTCGCTTTGATCCGAGGAGCTAATCCAGTATCTTGCTGCAGCCATGTGATTCTGTTTCGTCATGAATGAATCAGGCCCAATGTCTCACCAGTAGAGAAACAACTTTTATTGAAACGGCAAGTGTTAGAGGAGTTGACTCCCCTCCCTTAGATGGCAGCTAGGAGTCCTTGGGCCCTAGCGGCATCTTCGGCTTGCCTGATGACCTGTAGTTGGTCCTCGATGCTTGAGCTTAGCAGCGCGGTCTCCCACTGCTCCGTATTCATGTATGTGTTTCGCCCCTTCACGATGTTGGGTCAAGCCCAGATAATGTGTTTGAGGTCCGCCCGCTGATTGCAGTGTTTACATCTGTCTGAGTAGAGGTCCGGGTAACAATGATTATAAGCGATTGGGTTTGGGAACGTGTTTGTTTGTAATAGGTGCCACGCTGTCGCCTGCTGCTTATTTAATGAGGAGTGTGGTGGCGGGTAGTGCTGCCTCCCTAATCTGTAGGGCTTGGTACTTTCGTTGTAACTGAACATGAGTCTTACCAGTAGCAGTTTAAATGCCCAGCGGAATCTGTGTGGCCCAAAGATGGGAATGTCCCAATTATTCCAACATAAACCACGGCGTCGTGCAACCGCTGGTTTTACCACCCACTTCCTTCCAGAATACATGGTAACCCGCGTCTTGTACAACTCGCCCATGAACCTGGTATTCATAGGTAAACTGTGATAACTCTTTATAGTTGCATAAACAGTGCAGTTGCGACGAAAAGTTGAATAGCAGCCTTTCTAAAGCCATCACTTTAAACACTGTCAGAGAAATGATAATATTTGCAAGAACAATAAATAGGGAACTATCCTGCCACCACTTCTGTGAAAATCATTGTCGAAGAAAAAAAGAAAAGATGAGACATCGTTGCGCTTTGACCGGAGAGCTAATCCGGTGCCTTGCTGCAATCATTTGATTCTCTTTCGTCATGAATGAATCAGGCCCAATGTCTCACCGGAAGCAGTTTAAATGCCCATCAGAATCTGTGTGGCCCAATGATGGGAATGTCCCAAACGTTCCAACATGGACCACGGCGTCGTGCATTCGCTGGTTTTAACACCCACTTCCTCCCAGAATACATGGTAATCCGTGTCTTATACAGCTCGCCCATGAACCTGGTATTAATAGGTAGACTATCATAACTCTTTATAGTTGCATAAACAGCGCAGTTGCGACGAAAAAATGAATAGCAATCTTTCTAAAGCCTTCACTTTATACACTGTCGGACAAATGATAATATTTGGAAGAACACTAAAAAGGGAGCTATTCGGCCACCGCTTCTGTGAAACGATCGTGAAAGAAAAAAGAAAAGATGAGACGTCGTTGCGCTTTGATCCGGGTAGCTAATTCGGTGCCTTGCTTCAGCCATGTGATACTCTTTCGTCATAAATGAATCAGGTCCAATGTCTCAACAGAAGCATTTTAAATGCCCAGCGAAATCTCTGTGGCCCAATGATGGGATTGTCCCAAACATTTCAACATGAACTACGGCGTCGTGCATCTACTGGTTTTAACACCCACTTCCTTCCAGAATACATAGTATACCGCGTATTGTACAACTCGCCCATGAACCTGGTATTCATAATTAGACTATGATAACTCTTTAGAGTTGCATAAACAGCGAAGTTTCGACGAAAAAATGAATAGCAGCCTATCTAAAGCCATCACTTTATACACTGTCGGAGAAATGCTAGTATTTCAAGAACAGTAAATTAAGGATTTATCCTGGCATCGCTTCCAGTGAGACGATCATCGAAGGAAAAAAGAAAAGGTGAGACACCGTCGCTGTAGTCCGGGGAATTAATCCGGTGCATTGCAGCAGCCATGTGATTATTTTTCGTCAAGAATGAATCAGGCCCAATATCTCACCGGAAGCAGTTTAAATGCCCAGCGGCATCTGTGTGGCCCAATGATGGGAATGTCGCAAACATTCCAACATAAACCACGCCGTCGTGCATCCGCTGGTTTTAACTTCACTTCCTCCCACAATGCATGGTAATCCGCGTCTTGTACAACTCGTCCATGAACCTGGTATTCATAGGTAGGATATGATAACTAATTATAGTGTCATAAAAAGCGCAGTTGCGACGATAACCTAAACAGCGGCCTTTTTAAAGCCATTGATTTATACACTGTCAGGAAAGTGGTAATATTTCCAATGTCACTTATATAAGTAACTACCCTGCCAATGCTCCTGTGAAACGATCGTCGGTGAAAAAAAGAAAAGCTGAAATGTTGCACTTTGATCCGGGGAGCTAATCCGGTGCCTTGATGCAGCCATGTGATTCTCCTTCATTATAAATGAATCAGGCCCAATGTCTCAACGGTAGCATATTAAATGCCCAGCAGAATCTGTGTGGCTCAACGATGGGATTGTCCAAAACATTCAAATATGAACTACGGCGTCGTGCATCCGCTGGTTTTAACACCCACTTCCCTCCAGAATACATGGTATACCACGTATTGTACAACTCGCCCATTAACCTGGTATTCATATTTAGACTATGACAACTATTTATAGTTGCATAAACAGCGCAGTTGCAACGAAAACATAAACAGCGGCCTTTTTAAAGCCATTGATTTATACACTGTCAGGAAAGTGGTAATATTTCCAATGTTCCTAAATTGAGGAACTATCCTGCCACCGCTCCTGTGAAACGATCGTCGAAGAAAAAAAGAAAAGATGAGACGTTGTTTCGCTTTGATCCGAGGAGCTAATCCAGTATCTTGCTGCAGCCATGTGATTCTGTTTCATCATGAATGAATCAGGCCCAATGTCTCACCAGTAGAGAAACAACTTTTATTGAAACGGCAAGTGTTAGAGGAGTTGACTCCCCTCCCTTAGATGGCAGCTAGGAGTCCTTGGGCCCTAGCGGCATCTTCGGCTTGCCTGATGACCTGTAGTTGGTCCTCGATGCTTGAGCTTAGCAGCGCGGTCTCCCACTGTTCCGTATTCATGCCCAGGCAGCACAGAAGGTTGGCCCAATATTGGGGATAGATCGGCATTGCCTGGCCCATGAACGGCCCAGTTTTCACAACGTACCGCCAAGATTGGCTATGCCATCCAAATAGAACGGCGACGTTGGACCAGCGTTGACAACGTACCCCCAATATTGGTTCTGCCAGCCGAATAGAACGGCTATGTTGGACCAGCATTAACAACATTCCGCCAATGATGGCTGTGCCAGTCTATTAGATTGGTTATATTGGGCCAGCTTTCAGAACTTTCCGCCCATATAGGCTGTGCCGGCCTATTAGAACGGACACATCGGGCCAGGTTGTACAAGTAGCAGCCAATATGGGCGGAGCCATCCAATAAGACCGGCATTATTGGCCCGCCGTTTGAACGTTATTGCCGGCGTCAGCTGAAAAGTCAACATCACGATGTCATAATATTAGAATATGAGCCAATTTCTGCGTGTGCTGCTTTTTGGCGCTGTTCTGGCCCCAATTCACGCGCCGATTTTTCAAGTTAGAGAGAGAGTAATATATGTGCCGGGCACAATATTAGAACTATCTTTTCGTCAATAAACCATGCCCCGCCGCGACGGTCTAGTGGCTAAGGTACTCGGCTGCTGACCCGCAGGTCGCGGGTTTGAATCCCGGCTGCGGCGGCTGCATTTCCGATGAAGGCGGAAATATTGTAGGCCCGTGTGCTCAGATTTGGGTGCACGTTAAAGAACCCCAGGTGGTCGAAATTTTCGGAGCCCTCCACTACGGCGTCTCTCATAATAATATGGTGGTTTTGGGACGTTAAACCCCACATATCAATCAATCAATCATTAAACCATGCACAGCTCGTTGAAATGAATAATCGTTGGTTGAAGTTGTGCAAGGTATACTTTTTAAGTGAGAAAAAATTACCGATCAAGTTTCTCTGTCAGACGTGACGTCCGATGCGGTGCTATCCGTACGTATGACGAAGCTGCTGCGGATACCGCTGTCTTACGCGTGCATGTAGACGTCGAATATCTGACGCAAATCTTATCGTATCATGTGTCGGGCTAGCTATCTACGCGACCTATTCGAATCTGTTTTGCGTTCACAGCACAGTACGGTTAACGGCACTTGCTGCTGCTTGACGTGTGGGAAGAGCGGGGGTCGTCAGTTGCGTTATGGTGACTGAATCATACAACATATGCAGTTGCCGTGATCTAACACACAGACGCGCGTGCGCACGCACGCACGCGCTATATTCATGCAACGACCACATGAATTCCCAACAACATCGCAGCGAACGGTTGGTAAGGTGTTGCGGAGTGTGTGGGCGTCGTAGGGCACCCTGTCGGTGCCCAGCTCGTTGCGAAGGCGAATTTCGGCGTGGAACGCATCTTTTTATGTACTTTTTTACGTGTGCCCAAAACGGTAGGCTGCGCGATACGAGAAGTACGACCCACAAAAAAAAGAAGAAACGTGAATGCGTAGGGCAAATCGCTAATAACAAAAAAAAAACACGCACGCTCACGCAACTGCAGTGGCGTGAGCGTGCGTGTTTTTTTGTTATCAACGAAGCACATGTGCTTTCATAAAACATGACAGCCAAGAATGATGAAGTATTCATTTACATACAAATTACTATGAGTTGCTGAAACTCACGCAAAAGAACACAATTTTCTTCCTTGGATATTGATCGAGTGCCTTGGAATTATGCTATGTGAATTTGACACATCAACAGTGCATTATGATTCCCACCATAAGGGGCCACAATCTTGGCAAGTAATAGAAGTACTCTTCCCACCTGATGTGCACCTAACGTAAAGAGGCCTTGTTTCTCAAGTTAGCAATATATATTATATATATATATATATATATATATATATATATATATATATATATATATATATATATATATATATATATATATATATATATATATAAGCACTGGAAAAATATACCAGGTGTAACCAGAAAAAGGTGCACCTGCAGTTTTAAAGTTTAAAAGAAGCAATGACATGCCAACCATCCAAAATAGAACGCCGGAGAAAGGAGCATCAATCAGTATTACAGCAGCTAAAAGCCTGCTAACAGCTGAAGGTAGTCATGCTGCTCTTCCATTCAAGTATAGTGTACACTGAGAAAAGATACTGAAGATACACCATCAGCAAATGACAGAAGCAATACAGACAGAGCTTTCTCTTATAATACAAAAAGTCTTTAGCTGAGGAGGCAAATAAGTCATTGGCACCCAATAAGTGCACAAAAAAAAAAGCTGTCGCACGAGGCTGTCAGCGCTTAGACAACACAGGCAAAAATACAGTAGACTGAAGAAGGGAAAACCCATAGCAAAAGTTACCATACTCCTGAGTTCTTGCTTTGCGTGCAAATGAAGCTAGCGTGAAGTTGAACACTAGATTAAAGCACCACAATCAAAATCTGGAAGTCAATGCTTTAGGAATAATACAAAGTACTGAAGAAGCATGCAAAGAGCATTCCTGTGAAGGCAAATATAAAAAAAGACTGAAAGCTCTGTGGCCCTGAACAAGACAACACCACAACCAATCGAAGAGCCGTTCGGACACACCGGCAGTTCTGGCAAACACTAAAAAGTCACAAAAACATACCTTTAATGCCTTTTTTACAAGAGAACTTCAAAAGAAATGTGCATACACCAATGCCAGAAGTATCGATGGAAGCTATTACTCATATTCAGCTCTTCATTGAAACACTGACAGAAGATACTTGTACCTGGATGCTTAATTACTTTGGTACAACTCAAGAGCGTCGACGCCAAGTGGCAAAAAAATTATGATGGAAGACTACAATGTGATCAAATGCACACGTCAACCACCAACCAAGGTCCTATGCTAGAGTGAATATCGCAAAAAGTCTTGAACGCCTAATGTCACTGGCTCATACTCAGCGTTCTCAATCAAAATCTTGACCTCCCACACAGCATATTATTTCAACAACCTGCCACCTCTCACCATGTCATGAAACAAGCTTGAGTATACACAAACCCTCCTCATCGTTAGGTAGTTAGATAGCTCCACTAGTGCTTCACTCTCGGAACACATGGACCAGGGCCGTAACTAGACGGGTAGTGAGGAGGTTCTGAGCCCCTGAAGTATTTTCATGCTCTGACTTTTCGTCAACAATAGCTTAATCTGGGCAAGTTGGTTCATCGTGGTTGTGTTCTAGTAACAGTGAGAGAAGTTCAGGAAGAGACAAAAAGGACAGGAAAGAGCGCTGACTGCCAACTAAATTTTATTGAAGGTACTACGCCCACTTTTTTACAGAGTACAAGAACAGTGCTCATGCACAACGACACATGTGAGACCATGATAATATAATCTTAACTGAGAAAAGAATACTCTCTCTCTGAATGGATGAGTGAAGGTATACTGATGCACTGATCCATGGCCTTCCTGACAAGAAAATGCTTTCACAGTCTCTCTTTCATTTCTTGTTCTTGCTTTTTTCAAAAACAGTGTTTTATGAAACATAGAACTGCACTTACATTCTTTACAGTGTATGGCCATGCGACTACCATAGCCATTCTTAACATTTTAAGCATGCTGTCTTGCTCAAACATTGGGGCATTGTCCAGTTTGTCTTATGTTTGCGTTTCCACGTGTCAATAGTATCTCATACACAACATTATATTAGCATTCAGTATACCTATTCTCGTGACGAATGGTGAAGTAATGGCTATTCCTGTTGCTTTTTAGTACACACACTTTTGAAAACTTGCAAGGGATGGCGAATAACAAGATAAAATCATATCGGCTCGCTATTTTCTTTATATTGTGAAACACCTTATGTACGTACGGTATAGCATGCAAAGATCTTTGGTCATTCTGTTTTTATTTTGGTCCTGTTTTGTTTAACTTGACTTTCTGCAGGAGGGTTTAGCACACGGGTGTGATGGTGCTGTTGGGATATCCAGCATCCTTTAGTCTTTTAATCTGGTTTTTAAGGCTTACCTCATCCTTGTGCTCACATGACTTCTGAAGGGTGGCCTCAATGCACGTGGTGGCAATTCCTCTGTGTAAATTGTGTATATGTGTAATTACGTGTTATGATGTACTAAAAAAGATGTCCCAAGAATCAGAATAAGTGACAGTAGTCAAAGTTTTTGTCACTGCCTTTATACAAATACCAGTTTATTTGTTGCCTCCTGCAGTATTTTAGGGCCTCTTATATAGATAGGATGTTTTCTCACTTTTATTACATTTTTGTATTGATGATGCCATATGCTCAGGAGGTAGAATGTCGTTATGTTCTTTCTGATAACTTCTAGCTTCTGAGCAAAGATAATGTTTCAGAAAAATGAAAAAAGGCTAGCATAATATTAAGACATGGGAAGAAAGCAGAGTTTATCAAAAATGAATGCATTAGTTGGGAATGAGATAAAAAGATGGATGACAGGTCAGTAATGTCAATTAATTTATATTAGGACACACGAAATGTAGCAGAGGGTGGCAGGTGATTAGTTCCAATGAGATCAAGAAATTATCAGCCATAATATGAAATTGGCTCATACAGGACACAGAACATTGATTGAGCTTCCACCCTGCAGTGGACATAATATAGGCTTAACGCTAACAATGAGCAAAGCCTGTGAAATTAATGCTCCATGAAATGAGCAGTACTGCACAAATTGCTGCGCTAGACTTCCCATTTTGCATGTTTTTACCAGCTTATCCTGCTCGCTGTTCAGACACAAAGCTTCACCAGAAAAACAATGTTATACTTGGTGAGGATAATGCCAGTGAATCCAGTGTTTTATCTACACCTTTCCTTGCTTAAGTCCTCCTCCAAACTATACGATTTTTCTTGGAAATGTTCTGCTTACAGCACACCAACCGATCAAGTGAAACAACTTTATTGGGGTCCTGCAAGACGTGCCCTAGTATGCAATCACCATTTCACTTCACGTTACAACATACTGGTGGTAAAAATATTCTCTGGCAGGGTACAGAAGTGCATGCACTGAGCTAGCTTGTGCAGCACGGTCAATCCCAGAAAGCTGAACCTATGTTTGGTACAGAATTTTGTAACCACACGATGCTTGCACAGATTAAATGTGGTCACACATAGCAACTTCTGAGCTTTTTTATGAAATGATCTCGCAGTATCTGAAAACATTTGTTTTTTTGTTTACTTCATAGTTCCCAGTGAAATATTTCTCTTGTTCCTCTCATTGAATAATGGCATTTGGTGTGACTAAGGTGTTCCTAATGCCTCACTATGAAATCAAAAAAACGATTCTCCTTGAAATTGCTTCACAAGCATTTCCTAAGATATTGAATGACACTGCTTGCACAAGTACAAACATTTGCTAGTTTTATTGAGGGTTGATGATAAAGGGAATCAGTTGGTGCATCCAAGCCGGACAGAGATTGACTGGCCCTGAAAAGGGCCGTTTAGTTATATATCTTGCAGCTTGTTCCAGGTAGACAGGGCTTCATTCTGTAGAAATGGTAACTCATCACACTGGTTCCCCAGCATGAAGAACATAACTTGATGCTAACACTGACTCAGATGTTCTGAAATGTCATAGAGGGTACATGAAGGCTGGGTACATGAAGGTTGCAGTTATACTAACTGTACAGTCAGCATGCTTGTGTGATATGTGCATAGCTGCATCAAAGCCACGTGTGAGAATTGCGTGAACAGCTGAAAATCTCAATGGCAGCATAGCTTAAGAAGTCTGTCATCCCTTTTTTGCCAGTTTCCAATATCATCCTTCCCTTTTCTTGCATCTTCTTTCAATATATCTGGGGTTTTAATTCCCAAAACCACGATATATTAATGAGAAGCAAATTTTGAACATCTGGTGTTCTTTAACATCTTCAATTGTTTGCAGCGCAACACCAGAAACACAGGACAGGGAAGGAGCAAAAGAGAAAGAAAAGACGGCGCCGACTCTGAAAAAGACGGCACTGACATCATGACACGCACATGTCGTGATGTAAGCTGCCCAAAGAGTGGCCTCCCATGAGAATAGTGAAGAATTGGGAATAGGATCTACCAGTAAGGGCTTTGTGTGCAATTCACAAACAGTGAAAAAGATCCACCAGGGGTGAACCACAGGTACATGGTGCACTCTGGTTGAGAAAGAGCAGAGTAAAACAGATGTACCAGACAGGAGATTATAAATGGTTTTGTCTGGAGCTGGTGCCAGACCGAGCTCTGATTAAGCGTAAGGGAGTATTGAGCGCCAGGCCAATCTGATCCCATTCCTGTGATGGGGTGCAATATGATGACAGGTGCGAATTCCATTTTCTCTTTTTTCCATGGTTTTAGGGAAATAATTTTTCAGGGATCAGATAAAAATACCTCCAACATACATAATAACATGCTTATTCTTGGGCGTAGTCATGCCTAGCCACCAGATTGGGAGAAAAAGGAATGTTTGCCGAAATGTGCGATGAAGTGTTTGGTGCTACGCCTTGACGGAAGTATTGTTAGGTGCTTTGGAAATCGGTATGCCATTTCTGTAATCGTTAAATATGCAACTGCATGTGCCACTGCTAGGGATAGCGTGACACTCCCAGCCATTTCGGGGTAAGCCCTTTTAATCTACATGAAGATGTTAATGAGCCCGTTCTCCATCACAGCAGTAGCTGTGGCCATTCCTTCAACTAGGCCTACTGCGGCGCCAACTAAACGTCTGCATGAATTTAGCGCTAGTACCGTACATAATAATCAGCACGTGCCTTGGGTTCACTTCGATGGTGTTGTGAATTCATCTTGCGTGACAATGGTTTAAGTTGCATGCGTGCCTTAATCATTATTGCAATAGGAGACCACGATTTATCGTCACGCATGGTGTTGCTTAGCTCGGTCCTCAGTGTTCGAAGCAGGTTCCGCCTTGTGAGTGCATGAGAGAGGCACAAGAGTTGATTTCTGCTCTGTGTTTCTATAATTCCCTAGCCTGTATTATACAGGAAGCGGATAGTGCTGGTGTGCGTCAGCTGCCTCGGTGCGCTCTCAACCGCCTGCCTGGTAAGACTGATAGCTCATTCTATCAGCGCCTTGTCGTACTCCCTCCTCACACTGCGACATGTCCTCCACTTGGAGGACATGATGACGGAACAAGATGATACGAAGCCCAAAACCGCAATGTTTGCAAGCCACAACCCGAGCAAAAAATTCAACGGTGAGGCCAGAAAATCTACCTGACTAGGCCTGGAGCAACAAGCCAGAGGGCATATTCTTGGCTGGATAGATGGATGAATGTGGCTGTACCCTTTAGATCGGGCGGCGGCTAACGTCACCTAGCCGTAATGCTTAGTGAACTAACCACTAGATTTTTTTTTCCCCTTTAAATAGTAAAGTTGGACGGGTACTTTGAAGTGAAGGGTTTAATTTTCAATCGTGCCTTGACTTTAGCCACCAATCAGATAGCCTCCTTCTAGTTAAGTCTACCCGCTTAAAGTCTATTTTGCCCTCCCTGTCCTAAACACCAGTGCTTTAAAAAACTCTGTGCCATCATCTTGAACTATAAGGTGAAGCCCTTTACAGAGCATTGTCAAGTGTTCGGCAGTTTTTTCTTTCTCTTCGCACGCACTGCATATTGTGTCTACCTCTTTATATTTGGCCCGATATGTCTTGGTTCGCAATACTCCCGTCCTGGCCTCAAACAGTAGAGAACTACCCTGAGTATTATCATAGATTCTTTCTTTGGCAATTTCCTGCTTAAAAGTTCGATAGATCTCTAGTGCGGACTTCTTAATCATGCCAATTCTCCACATGTCAGTCTCCGTTTCCTGCACTTCCTTTTTAACCGATAGTTCCTTCTGGTTTGGCCACCTGCTGCTTTCTAAGTATTTACCAGTCAATTTCCTGGTTCGCTTCCTCCATTTTGTATTGACATTCTTCATGTACAAATAGCTGAAAACCTTCATAGCCCAACGCTCCTCCCCCATTTCTCTCAATCGCTTCTCAAATTTTATCTTGCTGCTAGCTTCCCTGCCCTCAAATGATGTCCATCCCATACCACCTTGCACTCCCTGGTTTGGTGTATTCCCGTGAGCTCCTAAAGCAAGCCTACATATTTCACGTTGCCTAATTTCTAATCTTGCTTAAACTTCTGACCTCATGCACAAGACCGCATTGCCGAACGTCAGCCCAGGAACCATGACCCCTTTCCATATTCCTCTCACAACATTATACCTATTGTAATTCCACAGTGCCCTATTTTTCATCACTGCTGCATTCCTGTTATCTTTAGTCGTCACGCATATTTCGTGTTCCCTCAGGTACTCGGTCCCATTGCTTATCCATATGCCCAGTTATTTGTATTTATCTGTTATCTCTAGCGTGACTTCCTGTGCTCTAAGCTCACTACCTTTGTTATCATTAAAAATCATGACTACTGATTTTTCCTAACTGAATCTAAAATCTAACCGATCTCCCTCATTACCGCAGATGTCCATCCACCTCTGCAAATCTTCCTTGTTGTCGGCCATTAGCACTATATCATCTGCGCAGGTTAATGCTGGTAGTGGCTGATCAATGAGTTTTCCTTGTTTGACTAAAGAGAGGTTGAAGCCAAGTCCCCTTGCCTTTAATCCTTGTAGGTACATCATGAATAAGAAGGGTGACAGCGGGCATGCCTGCCTAAGTCCACGTTTCACCACTGTGGGCTTGGATACCTGTTTTTCCCACTTTAGCTACCTTGTTAGTTTTATAGATTTCCGTTAAACGATTAGTGACTCCATCTTTTACACCCAGTGTGTCAAGTATTCCCCACAAGTCCTCTTGAACCACGCTATTGTACGCTCCCTTGAATTTCTGCAGGCCGGTAGGAAGCTTCACAGCGCAGCGCCTGATCTTGTGAAACGGCGCAGCCATGCAGGCAGGACATTCAATTCCCTCCCTATTTTTTGTATACTACTGTCCTTGTGTACATCGTAGAACACATAACATTAATGATAGCAAACAGATCATTGATTCGGATAGGCCTGGTGTTTTTATTTAAAATGGAACAACGAGGAAGCTGCTGAAGCTCGTGCCTGTATACAGCTGCTTTATATGGAGATGAAACTTTAACGAAAAAAAAATGTAATGATAAACAGTAGGCTCATAACAAACAACATTTCTCTGAGGTTGCATGGAATATATGTCCCATGCAAGGCTATGCATTGCAGTCCTTACTGCATTAATTATGTACACGTACTGCAGGGCATGCAAGTGTATGCAGACACACGCTGACGAAATGACA
The DNA here is from genome assembly GCF_043290135.1 of Rhipicephalus microplus. NCBI lineage: Eukaryota > Metazoa > Arthropoda > Arachnida > Ixodida > Ixodidae > Rhipicephalus > Rhipicephalus microplus. Next base: position 147,035,255 of record NC_134705.1, read on the forward strand.
TTTTTTGCTACATACAAACGTGCACCGCACCAAATAAGACGCACGTGTTTGTATAGTCAGGGAACACTCGTGAATATTGATGAAATCACACAGCTCGCTTACAGTATAAAATAAACACAATTGCGAACAATAAAATGCGACGCTGTTTAAAGAGGCGGACCCAGGTTACGAGGAGAATTATCAGTATGGCATACACACCACGTGTCAAGCTTTTGCAACATCTAAAGAGACTAAATATGGAAAGTTGCCTTTGTAAGTTAACATGACAGTACCAAGTGGAGAAGCCACACGAGAGAACAATTCATCGTGGGCTAAAGAATGTGTTTTAAATATTATACACAGCTTTGCAAGATAATATCGACGAGTTTTACTCGTCTAGGTGTGGGAGGTGTAGGCCTGATAAAATGCGATGTTGCTTCAGAGCCTTTCTTTCGTAATGTTGCAATTTTATTCAACTCTTTCAAACGCGGCACCGTAAATTTCTACTGGGTGCTCGAACACGGCAAGCAGGTCGCGGGGCAAAATCTTTGTAACATTTTATTACCGAAACAGCGATACTAGCAATGCTTGAGCTGCACTTGCTGTTTTCTAAATTGTAACCTCCTCAATCTCATCACTGTGATCAGGAAACAGAGAGGAAAAGTACAGCAGTAGTACGTAGAGAAATATTCAATTTCAAGCCCTTTAGCAATATCATCTAAACAAATTGCCAGTTCACTGTTGAATTCTCGATGGAAACAAACAGCTGATCAGGGACGCAAGCTTGGCTTGGCACTGGCTTGGCCGTTCATACAGAGCCAAAAGCCGCTGCAGGAAACTGGATTGCGGATCGTATTGAGACAAAATATTTTATACATTTTTGTTTTCTTTGTTTCATTTCTCTAATTGCTCTTGTGATGGCGTGGACCGCGCTTCGTCATCTCATGTACCGGCGCACTGTTTTTAAGTTTAGTATGGCGCACGATAATACATGATTGCGTGCTTTAATTTAAAAAGGTTCGCGAGTATGGCAGCAACACTGCAATGTCGGGAAGAGGCACGGGGAAGAGGATAGTAGTAGAACCAGTAGCAGCTGCATGCCCGGGTGGAGCGACGGATGCCCAGATGGAGGAATGTCAACCCGATGCATTTTGTGTTGGCCGTTCTGGCAGTTCCGCCGACTTTATAGAAAGAGACGACCCCGTCGCTTGTCCTCTTCTCTTTTCCTTCGGGCATCAGCGACAACATTGACGGACGACGTGTTCGACTTCACCGTGGACGTGAGTATAGGTTGGTTTTTCATTCGAGTGAATTCTTGTTCAGATTTGCAACTTGTCGACTTCATCCTGATCACCTGTCACCGGCAATAAGTCACATACGTGTGATATTTAGGTGAAATAAATTATAATGCACATTTTCTGCTCCATTTGCGTGGCTTAGCTACACCAGGACATGAGGTAAAGCCTTTGTCGCCTAGCCACTAGCAGGCAAGATCGATCACTCGCATCCTTCAGTTCACGAATCAACGCGCCTGCCTTAAAATTAGTAAGCTGCTCGCAAAGAATTCTTACCGAGGCAATTTTGTTTTCTTTGAACAATGCACCGTAGATTTGTCTTGAATAACAAAAAAAAAACACTTGAAAAATAAATGTCGCGACCTTTTAGAAAACGCCGTGTCTAAGAGCTAGACGCGGCATTTTGTAAAAGGCTCATTAAATTCAGTATGTTTTCGTAGTTTCTGCTTAAAATTATTATTGTCTATGAATTTCATGGCCCAATCTTTTGCTTTGGCTGAAAATCTCGGCGGCAAAAACTTTGTTCAGTGTCCCTTTAAGGGCAGGTGTAGATGCCATCATTTCAGTCGCAAATCTTTTTGCTAGTCGGTCGGCTGGTTAACAATAAGGGTACTAACTAGAGTTCCAGATTTCATCAGCAACACATCATCATGGCTTCATCAGATGCTGCATTATATACATTCTATCCTCGTTTTTAAATAGGTGTACCGTATGGTCCACTGTTACAGGAAACGAGCGAGCTCATAAACAGTGAGCCATGTGGTGCTAACTGGCAGCGAGGCTTGTGAATGGGACGCCTGCGCATAGAATCGGGGTGCGCCCAGTTTTGTCTGCCATTTCTCCGCCTGTACGCATGACAGCATTAAAAAGCGCATCCGTATTTTAGCTGCGCAATTTATCTAGCCCAGTGCCTCCTGCTTCAGGGATTTCCTGTGAGCACAAAAAATGCATGATTTTAATCGTTGCTGCAGTGTTTTACAAGTTGTCACCGTAAAGCACATCATATTTTTCGCATAATGCTCGCTGCAGCTAGCAAGTTTCGATGACTCAAAATGCTGTTCAGGTCTGATGTAGCAAACATTTTAAGCTCGTCCTCGTGACCATGAAATATTGGTTTATTAAATAATCGAAGGCAGAGTTGGTATCAGTTGATTTACTGTGTGAAAATGAAAAGTGTGAGGGACCGTGCCTCGCAAGTAAGCCCCGAGAGCATGAGCAGAGAAGTAGCAGATGAGGATGCTCATGCGCTGCATTTCCAAATCTCACCAGCACTAATGCTTGACGGACTGCTGGCCACGCACTAGCGTGTTCTTTCTGAAACAGGACTTTGGCCCTGTAAGCAAGTTCTTGAAGGGCATAAGTAAAACGTAGAATGGGCCCCCTAAATGCACCCATCCTTGAACCATTGGGCTTATAAATTAGTGCTCTTTTCAAAATACAACTATTCTGAGCTATAAATTGTGACAGAACAGTGCACGAAGTTTAAAAATGGGAAAAAGGTCTTTAAATGTCCCCTTTATACATAGTGTTCTTGTGATGTCACTTCTGCCGTTGTCGCCCTCTCCCGCCATGCCCGGGTAACTCCCTGGGTACCTACGGCAGTTCACGTGCTGCAGTGCGGTTTGTTGGGGGCTCGTCATCTGTTGCTGTGAACGATATGGAAGCATTGTGGTTTTTTGTTGTCTTACTTTAACGAGCTCATTGGATTAGGAAGGCCTCGCTCGTTCACTCGATACAAGACCAGATAATCAAGATGTGCGACACATATACCAGCCACGGCGTACACCGGCTGCCCGCCACAACCTATGAGGGTTTATTATCTTGCTTTTACTACAAATTGCCTGGCCCAAAAACAAGTGAAAGCTCAAAATCTCTCGAGCCGCAATTTTAAGAGTGGATGTGCGAAGCGCAGCTGCTCCCATCGAAAACTAGTCGTGCAGAGCTAGGCAAGTTTACAAGAGATATAATATTATGAATATATTGTCACGGCCTACGCCACCATAGTAGCAATGCCCCCCCCCCCAAGTGTTTTAAACAGTGCTGATGTTGAGCTTGAGCCTCTTTGATTGCAATTTGCGGAAATAGTCGAGGAAAATATTATACAAGGCAGATAGCGACATTGCGTGGTGTGTGCCGCAGTAATGCCAGTCATCACTTTATTTTTCGCGTATGCTTTAACGCACTTTTCACTTTGTATTTTGCTTTTGTTGTACGCTAATATACAGTGGAGTCACTGAACATGATAGAGGCCGTGGTATAGAATTAATTGACTAATAAAAAAAAATCCTGACGCCCAACTTGAACCGATCGGCTATACTTCAAAGTGAACTAATATTGTTTCCCATTCTTTATAGTTTGTTTCAATGCAATACCAAATCTCCGCGATCGCCCTCACGATTTTAACCGCCTTCCTCGCCATCATGATTTTAACTGCGGACAAGTTTGTACGTACAGTATCTTGGTAAGCTATATCTGTTTGCAGGTAAATACTTGGCTATGGCACTTACCCGTAATGAAGTTGCACCTGAAGATGCAAATATTGCAAAGTTTCTTCAAGTAGCTTTTGTTAATCTGCACCAGCCAAATACGCTGGTACTTTTAGGAAAATTGCAATGTGCGTTCTCAATTTCAGGTTATAAGTTTCAGCGAAGAAACACCCTAAGCTCTGCTCCCTCTGCGTGGACTACTAAATCAACTTGCCTCACTAGCAGCTCATAATTTCTCAAACTTGCATCGTGAGGCAAAACTAAACGGGTGCAAGCACGAGGAGACAACATGGCAGTTGTAGGCGATAGATTCGGTTGGTGCCCGGGCATGTTGGTGGCGCATTTCGGAAGTGACGAAAAGGCGCTGGGAGATGCACGTGCACACTTTGTATAGTTGCTGTATTGGACAGCAAACTTTTTTTCTTATCTGAGCAGTTTTACCAAAGGAAGCTTCATCATATGGCGTGATAAATGAAGCGAATCCACAGGTTGAACCACATCATAGCCTCGCTGTGCTTTTGTACTTTTTTTAGCTCGCAAAATTTATTGACGGATAAGGCAGCACTTGTTTCTTTACCATATGATCATCTCCGGTGTGCTGCTGCCTCAATATTTCAAATTCTAAGCATTTACACCATTGTATGCTAACTTTTCCTTCAAAGTGAGACAAGCCACATGTGTATCGTAGATCAAGAAGCATGCCAGTTTTACGTACTTGCAAGGTAAACATCAGAAATGCACAGTTGATCAAAAATACTAGTTTAATGGTGCATCTACATAGCAGAGCACCTGTGGCACCTCGGGAACAAGATAATGCCACATATGTTACAAGAGATAATTAAAAAAGACAAGGGACGTTCCGTGAACAAATAGAAACAAAAATAAAATGGCACGTGGCAGCCAGTGAAGGCGGCAAGGGGGGGGGGGGGGGGAGCCCGTGGGACTTCAGCGGATGAACGTAAGGTGTGTGTTTAATATGTGGAAGAAAAAAAAATTCAAAATTTTGGCGACTGAAATGAGGGTGACTTAGTGAGTGCGCTCATGACGAGAGTAAACACGGTTATTATTATTTTTTTTTTCACATCTCTTTTGAAAGCCACGAAAAATCTGTATGTGGTGCAGCCTAACAGAAGGTCCGTGAAGGCAAATTATGCATTCGTCGTTGTACAAAGGCCTTTTTTTTTTTTTCATGCGCACCATCCCCGCCGCGGTGGTCTAGTGGCTAAGGTACTCGGCTGCTGACCCGCGGGGCGCGGGTTCGAATCCCGGCTGCGGCGGCTGCATTTCCGATGGAGGCGGGAATGTTGTAGGCCCGTGTGCTCAGATTTAGGTGCACGTTAAAGAACCCCAGGTGGTCTAAATTTCCGGAGCCCTACACTACGGCGTCTATCATAATCATATAGTGGTTTCGGGACGTTAAACCCCACATATCAATCAATCATGCGCACCATAAATAGTGCTCAAAATTTAATTGCATATGTTGTTTTCATCCCCGCTGTATTCCGTGCTGTTTATGATGTAAAAAAAAAAGTAGCACGCTGAAGTGGTGCTGCTTTTGGGCAACAGTTTAAAATGGCGGGGTGCATGAATGTGGAATACTGCCGCTTACACTCAAATCATTCTTGTGGTCACCTCCCACTGTTTGCAGCATGTGTTGTGTATACACAGCTGCATATTTCCTAGCTAGAAAAATTTGATTTTAGGTGTTTCTCGCCATTTTCCATGTAACTATTCCACAATTGCACACACTGATCAGCAGGCTTTCAATTGCGCTGAAGGACACAGGTGCCATAAAATTCATAGTCAATTCTTTCAAGAAACCGTATGTAAAGGCTGAAGCTTCATGCGTACATACACACACACATACCATATTGTTTTTTGTACTTTATGAAAGCTGCGAAGGTCTCATGTGCCTCCAAGCGTAACCTGTCTTATTTAATCTCCATCACCACAAAAGTTTTGCGAGTTTCAAATAAAAGTACTTTGCGCATGGCCACTTTTGTGTAATTTTTTTGTGTAGGTGTTATTTGAGCAGCCTACAGTGTTTACTTTATAAGCCTGTATGTATATGTTGCATTATAAGGATGCAGAATGTGTGTAGCTGTACAATATAGATGAAGTGTAAAAATTAAGTGTGTCTATTGTAGTGTTCTTGCAACCAATCTTACCCCCGTATTCTAGAACGTCCCTCCACTCAACGCTTCACCTTCACTTGAGATGGCTGATGGGAGCGCCGTCTCTAAGCAGAGAAAATTGCTGCATGTCAGCAATAATCTGCTGTGATTCTCGAGTAGCGCAGCGTCGCTTTCAAACGAGCAGCGGCACAGGGCTCAACTCTGTCAAATGAAGGGTGAAAGTCGAGTCGGGGAGTGTTTATGAATATGGGGGTTAGTTTTGTTGTCTTGTTAACCTGCCATTAACACTGGATTGATGCTACTTTGCTCTAGCTGTACAGTGCTCTCCAAGGCTCAAGGAGGCACCGCACGGGGAAGGCTCGGAGCAAACCATGCGTGAGTTTCCTTTCATTGTTACACTATGCACGTATTAAGTGATAGACTTTAATGTATGCTATTTGTATTGTGCATGTTTTTGGGAACATACAACTTCCAACATTTATATGTTCTGACGAAAATCACGCAAGAATGAGAGAAGCTTGTGCAAAAATTATGCAAGAGTGTAAGAAGCTTTTGCAGAAGTCTGTGAAATGAAGTTTTGAAATTTTGTGGCAATGTGTCATTGTACAGTGGTCAACAGTCTTGCTCAGCATGCTTGACTGCAGGGCTCCCGGCTGCACAGGCGCATCTACGGAGTGCCTGATGCATGATGGGCCAAATGTCAGCCTGCACACTGGTGCCTCTTATCCCCGTTTGTCTGTTACATCAGTGTCTTTTGTAAAGGGGATCAACTGTGCTACCTTTTTTTTTTCGAATGTAATGAGTTCTTTTTCCAGATTATTGTTGTTTTAAGGTAGAGCCTCACATTTCTATCAAATACTGAAGATTCTATTTTTCCTTCTAGATGCTATGAAGTCACTTCTTGTGTTACAATAGAGTGAACACTGTTATGAGAAAAGCTACTTTATGGAGTTAACTCACTCCATATTGACTTAACACACAGAATTGGTGAGAACTACACTCCATTCCAGCTGCATTGGGAATAATATTCATTTGCATACTTCTGTTTCTTTTGTTTGTTTGTTGGCTGGAGGTTTGGAGTATAGGGTGGCCAGAGGGCACTGTGTAGTCTTTCTTCATCTTCCCAATTTTGTGAACATCAATTGATAGCCGTATGGGAAGCAGCCAGCATGCTGAAACAGCGGTGCAAGCATGCAAGGTGTTCACCATTGCATGCAGTCAGTTGCTGTGAGCAACCTACTGCATACAATTAACTGCGAGTGGTGCTGCACTATGTGTGCCTCCTGGAAAGCTGCAATGGTAAAGTGCCACAAACATATAGTAACATGGATAACATCGTAATTTGTTTGTTGAATAATTCTGCAACAGAATCAATGGAGTTTTGGATAAATTTGTGTATCTGCCTGGTTCATCAAAGCTACAGAGTCAAATGCGGTATATAGTCGCGTATTATGTGTACTTTTTTTGTCAATCTGGTCATGTGCGAAGCTAGTAGGCATCGCTGGCCTAAAAGCTCAACTGGGAATATATGTTGCAGGCGCTGTCACAGCTGTCTCAAAGCGGATTGTCATTTGTTTGCTAAGCCTGTTCGAATGCCCCCATTTTCTTGAAGTTCTTCCGAACAGTGCTCACAAAAACCAGTTCCCATGACAGGGTTATACCAGAGAACATAAGTACTCTCCAATAATTGTCGGGAACCCAACGTAAAGTAAGATGCAGACAAGGAAGCGCGATGCCAACACAGCGCTGTGTGTGTCGCCCTTCATGTGTGTGTGTGTCCATTCCTTCTCCCAGTCTTCTATTGCATTGTGTTCCCTCCGATATCTAACCAACACACCCAAGCTTCTATGCTAAGTCTTATTCAACGCATTCTTCTGCTGGCTCCCATATTGAATATTGCATGTCGAAGAACTCCACGCTGATGTGCTTAGCGGTAGCACGGTTTCAGTTTTCTCCGGTAAGCTTTATAACAGCAATCTGCCTCGTATATAATTATTGTAGCCTATCACAAGGAATGGTAAAAACGCAATGGCCAGATGGCGAAACCGAAAAAAAAAATAGTGCGAAAACCTGCCTCATCTAGTTGATGTGACAGGTCCTTGCACGCGTTCAACATCTGTGCTGTGTCTCGGGAATACATTCTTGCCGTGGAAGAGGTGGGAAGATAGGAGGCAAACCTTTAGGCATTTCGGACTACACATAAACAGGTTTCGGTTTTCAAGTTCGATATTCTAGGGAAAGCATAAAAGTTCATGGAAGAAGGTACCTTGCACTCAGTCCATTTTGTGTAAGACTGCACTCGCCTGCTCGACAAGAGATGTGCCTGATCAGAGCATCATGAAGTCAAATGTGTCTGTGTGTGTGCTGGCAAGGTGGCTCGGGCTGGTTGGGGAGGGCAAAGTATGCGAGCAAAAAGTTTCTTGTAGTAAAGCAGGCTGGCTAATTATACTGGTGAGCAAATTATGTGAGGATGCAAATTGTGCGAGTAAATATGGTATGTATGTACTCTTGTATGTTTCAGCTCTATTGCTATGGATCCTGCGGATCCAACTTGGCATCCGGCAGCAACAAAGAGAGGTTCTGCAGGAGGTGCGACAGCTGAAGCACGAGGTACGGCTCTTTTCCGTGCCTCAGCACGCCCAGCCAGCACAGCGCCCCTCTGACTTTCCCCGGCTGCCTGCTGGTACAATTGGAGAAGTGGAGGCAGCAGAGGCAGCTGTGCAGAGTAAAGCTGTGGCTGTGGCTGTGGTGTATATTTCTTGATTTTTAATATGCCTATGTAACATGCAGAAATTTAGTACTGCTTTAAGATACTGTGTTTCGGGAAACAAACTAGTCAGGTTATCTCATGAGCCACTGTACTACAGTCGAATATGAATAATTCGTACTCAAAGAGGCCAGAAAATTTGTTCAAATTAAAAGAAGTTCAAAATAATGAAAGTTACCGTAATTACTTGAATCTAACACGCACCTTTTTTCCGATTAAGAGAGTTCATAAATCGCATGTGCGTTAGAATCGAGTACGAAAAAAAAAATGAATATGGTCATTCTATTGCCATCGCCACTTACAAAATGGCCGCCCCCTACGTGCGTCGGCATGGCGCGTCGGTCATTTCTGCCTATGTGTTTCCCATGCGCGGCACTTCATACGTGTGCTGAGGAGTTCGTCATCTTGTAGTACATTAGCATCGACGGCATGGTAGGGCCGACTCCAAAAACTCGACGAGTGCACCACAATGCTGCTTCTAAAAGAAAAGTCGTCGCGTATGCCGGAACGGACAGAAATCGGGCCGCATCGCGGTCATTTGAAGTTCCCGAAACGTGCGTGCGGGACTGGCGGAAACAAAAGCAGAATATTGTCGACAGCAAAGATTCACGCAAAGGCTTCAGTGGACCACAGCAGGGTCGGTTTCCACAAATTGAAGAGCTGCTCGGCGAGTATGGGATTAAGCAGTGAGCGGCACAGCGGCCCGTGACGACAGAACTGCTCCAAGTGCAGGCTATGCAGTTAGCCTTAGAAAAAGGGCTAATGCAGAGCCATTTTAAAGCGAGCAGGTGCTGGCTAACGAACTTTATGAAGAGAAAAGGCTTTTCCCTTTGAAGGCCAACGGGCATATGCCGTAAGTTGCCGGAGGAGTACGAAGAAAAGCTTCAGAGTCTTCAGAGGTTCCTCCTAAACTTGCGGCACAACAACGGCTACCCGCTTGGGCAAATCGGGAATGCCGATCACACGCCTCTTTACTTCGACATGCCTGGCACCACAACCATCTAGGAGAAGCAAGTTTGTGTACTGACATCGGGCCACGGTAAAACTACAGTGACAGCAATGCTCTGTTGCACGTCAGATAGGCATAAGCTTCCCCCGTACTTCATATTTAAACGGAAGACGCTGTCAAAAAGAGTCGTTTTCGCGAGTGGTGTGATCAAGCGGGCCAACGAGAAAAAAGGGTGCGCGTTGCAACCGATGTCTTAGTTTTTTTTTTTTTTTTTGTCGTGGAAATCGGGGGCGCATTACAATCGAGGGCGCGGTAGAATTGAGTAAATACGGTAAACGAGCGGAGGGCTCACCATGCAGTGATGCATGTGCATGGAGTTTTATTCACAAATTACAGGACATCCGTCATTAATTAAAGTAGTCAATACATGTCTGTACACGTTGGGCTTACAACGAGTCAACAAGTTTTGCGTGCAGTTTGCAAAGCATTTGTACTTCGGCTTCAGTATTCTCCTGGCAAAAGAAGTTGCGCGTGGCAATGTCCAGTGCTGACACTCTTCGAAAACAACTGTGTTTCCACTGTTACCATCTGCGCTGCAGCCGGAGCGTGGCCAGCACATGATGAGAATGGAGGAGCGTCTCCACCTGGAGAAAAGCAGATCGGCATTCGAGAGAGAAACACTCCGCGGCAGCTTTTTTTTTTCTCTCTTCATGCGCGGTGTTGAAAGGAGAAGAGTCTCTACATAGCAGGAACGAAAAACAGGGAAGCGTGACACCGGCGCTTTGCAGATCGGCATGAGAGAGCCAACTCTCTGCGACAGCTTTTTTTCCCCTCTTTCTCTTCATGCGCAGTGTTAAGTGGAGAAGGGTCTCTACGTGGCAGGGACGGAAAAAGCCGAAGCGTGGCACAGGAATGTCGCAGATTGGCATTTGGCAAACATTCCACCGCAGTCTTTTCTTTCCTTTTCTTCATTTTCTTCTTCAAGCACAGCGATGAGGTGTCTGAAGTGCCACGGCAGGATTGGGCGGGGTGCTGAGAGCATTTTCGGAGCGCGGTATAGCTTTGATAGGACCACAGTGTCAGTTCAAATTAAGTGTGTTGGAATTAATGAGATTCGACTGTATTTACTATAGTCTGTGAAGTCCGAGTGAACTGTCCTAAGCTAGCAGACGATGTAGGCGGCATGGTGTGTTTGATGGGCAGTGACTAGCAATAGCCTGCTTAAAACAGACATTCAGTAATTTTGTTCATTTATCACCCTATTTCCTGTCCGGTGCGGCTCTCTCTACTTTGAGCTACAGGTCACCCTGCCTTGTGTTAGCCGATTTCTTACTTTTTTAAAAATCTAACATGCACCCAATTTCGCAGTGTGAAGAAAAATGCACCCTTGTTTATTGTGATGAGATTTCTACAGCGACATGCCTCTTTGTTGGCTATCACAGAAAAATATAAACAGCAAATGGTGCGACCATCTAGTGCGACTTTTATTTTTCTATCAGTTTCATCTATGACCAAGATTTGGTCGCTCTAAGGTTGCCTCTTAGTACGCCTTGATCATGTTCATTTAACTTGTTGTGCTCTGCTTACAATGCATTGATTAAAAACATGTTCAAGCTTCTTTTTGAATTCCACATATTTTATCGTTTTTCACCTGTAGAAGCTACTCCTGGTCAACATTCAGGCAAAGACATTGTAACCTCGAAGAAATGTGTATTGGAATTTGAGCACTGTACAAAGTAATTATACTATTTCATAGCTAGAATCAATATTTATTAAGGGTTATAACAGTGTTGTATTTGATTTCATAACAGCGAAACTGCATATCAGAGAAGGACTCTGAAAGGTTCTCACACTGAGTGTGAGAGGGCTGATGTGGAAACCATTTTAGGTCAAGTGAGTTGAAGTTAGCGTAAAAAAACAATGAAATGTTGTGATGCCCAAAAATTCAAGTTGTTGTTTTCAGTGTCCTCTTCTTGCAGATTTTTATCATGAAAACATTTCGATGTGCTGTTGCGTTTACCCCATCTATGCTTCTTGCATTTTTTTACAGCGCAAGCACCTCCTGCAGATTGGGGGACGTGGCCTCCGAGAAATTGCTGTGAATGCCATGAAGGCTGTATTGGCACATGACGTGCAAGTGCTGTACAGCGTTCATGGCAGAAAAGGGAAAAGGGCCTTTGTGAACCTGAGGCTCTGTAGATTAGTGACAGGTTAGACTTGTTCATTGCTTTATGTGTGTGCACCCTTGTGTATTCTCTGTACTGCAGTGCTTCATGTGTACTATGGTATTTCTGTTCTTGTATGCAGATGTCATCTGCCAAAAAGCAGGGTGCGACCAGGCGGAGGCCCTCCACTTTATTAAGAGGTGGCTGCCAGGGTCTGGTGATCGCTGTGGGGGCAGCAAGCGGCGCTTCAGAGAAAAATTTGTTGTGGAGCAGCCCGATGATCCCCACTCTCAGAGTGCAGATTATCGGCTGCTTGCGGCAGCTGGCTTCCTGCCCAGCCACAGCAGCCAGGGCCTTGACAGCACCACTGTCACTGTGCCCCCAACGCAACCTGACCTGCAGTAGAGCGGGGCTTTTTTAGTTGTGTATATATATTTTTCAATGTATACATCTTTTGTTGTATCAAATAAAAAAAAAACAAAGAATAAATAGTCTGCAGACTGTCGGTGGTGCACTGTTCGGCTAGCTTATGCTGATTCGGAAGCACCATCACCATGTTTTAGTAACAAAAAAATGCTCTAAACTATGAATATTCTCGATTACCATGTGGGGGACATATGTGGGGATTGCAAGGGGGGGGACATACGCTTTCAACATTTACTTCCTAACGACTTTTTTCGATCTGCTGTACCAAATACCAGTACCAAATAAAGCACTCGCTATTGCAAAAGATAAATTGGTAAAAAAATAAACTACACTTCTAGTGTTAGCAAAGGGAATGAGGTATAAAAGATGAAATAGATCGAGTAACTGCTTTCAGTTCTCAGCATTCAATTTTCTGTTGCCCCAAGTATACAGGGCTGCAAAGCTACAAGAGCGGGTCATCGAAGCATATTGTTTAAATCTTCCGGTAAGAAAAATTCCCTACTAATAATGGTTACATAATGGCAAGCCAACCAGTAGCCAATATTCGTCGTGCAGGAAACATCGGTGTAATAACGGCATTTGATTGGCTGCAATGTGGCCCTGGATTGGTCCAATGTCGGTCGTACATCCGTAGCCAATATTCGTCGTGCAGCAAACATCGGCGTAAAAATGGCATGTGATTGGCTGAAATATGGCCCAATGTTGGCCGAACATTGGCAGCTTTGTCGGCAATACGATGGGCCTTCGTCGGCCCAATGTTGGTTGCATACTGGCAAAAACATCGGCAAAACGTCGGCCCATCATTGGCTTGAACGTCGGCCCGACATTGGAAGAAGTTGCACTTCCGATGTCGGCCCGACGTCGGTGCCGATGTTAGCCGATGTTGGTCCAAGATTGGTCCAACGGCGGCGTGCTGCCTGGGAGCCTTTCTAAAGCCATCACTTTATACACTGTCGGAGAAATGATAATTTTTGCAAGAACACTGAATTAAGGAACTATCCTGGCATCGCTTCCAGTGAGACGATCGTGGAAGAGAAAAGAAAAGATGAGACCCCGTTGCGCTGTGGTCCGGGGAGCTAATCCGGTGCCTTGCTGCAGTCATGTGATTTTCTTTCGTCATGAATGAATCAGGCCCAATGTCTCACCGGAAGCAGTTTAAATGCCAAGCGGATCTGTGTGGCCCAATGATGGAAATGTCCCAAACATTCCAACGTAAACCACGTCGTCGTGCATCCACTGGTTTTAACTTCCACTTCCTCCCAGAATACATGGTAATCTGCGTCTTGTACAACTCGCCCATGAACCTGGTATTCATAGGTAAATTGTGATAACTCTTTATAGTTGGATCAACAGTGCAGTTACGACGAAAACTTGAACAGTGGTCTTTTTAAATCCATTGTTTTATATACTGTCGGGGAAATGGTAGTATTTCCAAGAACACTAAATTAAGGAACTGTCCAGGCGTCGCTTCCTGTGAGACGATCATCGAAAAAAAGAGAAGATGAAACGTCGTTGCGCTTTGAACCAGGGAGCCAATGCAGTGTCTTACTGCAGCAATGTGATTCTCGTTCGTCATGAATGAATCAGGCCCAATGTCTGAACGGAAGCATTTTAAATGCCCAGCGGAATCTGTGTGGCCCAACGATGGGAATTTCCCAAACATTCCAACATGAACCATGGCGACGGGCATCCGCTGATTTTACCACCCACTTCCTCCCAGAAAACATGGTAATCCGCGTCTTGTGCAACTCGCCCTTGAACCTGGTATTCATATGTAGACTATAACTGTTTATAGGTGCAGAAACAGTGCAGTTACGACGAAAACTTGAACCGCGACCTTTCTAAAGTCATTATTTTATAGACTGTCGGGGAAGTGGTAGTATTTGCAGTGTCCTTAAATTGAGGAACTATCCTGCCATCGCTCCTCTGAAACGATCGTCGAAGAAAAAAAGAAAAGATGAGAAGTTGTTGCGCTTTGATACGGGGAGCTAATCCGGTGCCTTGCTGCAGCCATGTGATTCTCTTTCGTCATGAATGAATCAGGCCCAATGTCTCACCGGAAGCCGTTTAAATGCCAAGCGGAATCTGTGTGGCCCAATGATGGGAATGTCCAAAACATTCCAACATGGACCACGGCGTTGTGCATCCGCTGGTTTTAACACCCACTTCCCCCTAAAATACACTGTAATCCGCGTCTTGTACAACTCGCCCATGAACCTAGTATTCATAGGTACTATTATAACTATTCATAATTGCACAAACAGAGCAGTTGCGACGAAAACTTGAACAGTGGCCTTTAAAGCCATCATTTTATACACTGTCGGGAAAATGGTAGTATTTGCATCTTGACTAAAAAAGTAACTATCCTGGCGTCACATCCTGTGAGACGATCATCGAAGGAAAAAAGAAAAGATGAGACCTCGTTGCCTTGTGGTCCGGGGAACTAATCCGGTGCCTTGCTGCAGCCATGTGATTCTCCTTCGTCTTGAATGCATCAGGTCCAAAGTCTTACCGGAAACGGTTTAAATGCACAGGGGCATCTGTGTGGCCCAATGATGACAATGTCCCAAACAATCCAAAATAAACCACGGCGTTATGTATCTGCTGGTTTTAACACCCACTTCCTCCCAGAATACATTGTAATCCACGTCTTGTACAACTAGCCCATGAACCTGGTATTCATAGGTAGACTATGATAACTCTTTATAGTTGCATAAACAGCGCAGTTACGAGAAAAAACTTGAACAGCAACCTTTATAAAGCCATAATTTTATACACTGTCGGGGAAATGGTAGTATTTACAATGTTTATATACTAAGGAACTATCCTGGCATCGCTCCCAGTGGGACGATCATCGAAGGAAAAATGAAAAGATGAGACCCTGTTGCGCTGTGGTCCGGGGAACTAGTCCGGTGCATTGCAGCAGCCATGTGATTCTGTTTCGTCATGAATGAATCAGGCCCAATGTCTCACCGGAAGCAGTTTAAATTCCCAGCGGAATCTGTGTGGCCCAATGATGGAAATGTCCCAAACATTCCAACATAAACCACGGCGTCGTGCATCCGCTGGTTTAACACCCACTTCCTGTAGAATACATGGTAATCCGCCTCTTGTACAACTCGCTCATGAACCTGGTATTCATAGGTAGACTATGATAACTCTTTAGAGTTGCATAAACAGCGCAGTTGCGACGAAAAAATGAATAGCAGCCTTTCTAAAGCCATCACTTTATACACTGTCGGAGAAATGATAATTTTTGCAAGAACACTGAGTTAAGGAACTATGCTGGCATCGCTTCCAGTGAGACGATCGTGGAAGAGAAAAGAAAAGGTGAGACGCCGTTGCACTGTGGTCCGGGGAACTAATCCGGTGCCTTGCAGCAGCCATGTGATTCTCTTTCGTCTTGAATGAATCAGGCCCAATATCTCACCGTAAAGGGTCTAAATGCCCAGCGGCATCTGCGTGGCCATGTGATGGGATTGTCACAAACATTCCAACGTAAACCACGTCGTCGTGCATCCGCTCGTTTTAACTTCCACTTCCTCCCAGAATACATGGTAATCCGCGTCTTGTACAACTCGCCCATGAACCTGGTATTCATAGGTAAATTGTGATAACTCTTTATAGTTGGATAGACAGCGCAGTTACGACGAAAACTTGAACAGCGGCCTTTTTAAATCCATTGTTTTATATACTGTCGGGGAAATGGTAGTATTTCCAAGAACACTAAAATAAGGAACTATCCTGGCATCGCTTCCAGTGAGATGATCGTGGAAGAAAAAAGAAAAGATGAGACCCCGTTGCGCTGTGGTCCGGGGAACTAATCCGGTGCCTTGCTGCAGTCATGTGATTCTGTTTCGTCATGAATGAATCAGGCCCAATGTTTCACCGGTAGCAGTTTAAATTCCCAGCGGAATCTGTGTGGCCCAATGATGGGAATGTCCCAACATTCCAACATAAACCACGGCGTCGTGCATCCGCTGGTGTAACACCCACTTACTCCCAGAATACATGGTAATCCGCCTCTTGTACAACTCGCCCATGAACCTGGTATTCATAGGTAGACTACGATAACTCTTTATAGTTGCATGAAGAGCGCAGTTGCGACGAAAAATTGAAT
The DNA here is from genome assembly GCF_043290135.1 of Rhipicephalus microplus. Lineage (NCBI taxonomy): Eukaryota > Metazoa > Arthropoda > Arachnida > Ixodida > Ixodidae > Rhipicephalus > Rhipicephalus microplus. Next base: position 147,051,577 of record NC_134705.1, read on the forward strand.
AGCAGCCTTTCTAAAGCCATCACTTTCTACACTGTCGGAGAAATGATAATATTTGCAAGAACACTAAAATAAGGAACTATCCTGGCATCGCTTCCAGTGAGATGATCGTGGAAGAAAAAAGAAAAGATGAGACCCCGTTGCGCTGTGGTCCGGGGAACTAATCCGGTGCCTTGCAGCAGCCTTGTGATTCTCTTTTGTCATGAATGAATCAGGCCCAATATCTCACCGTAAACGGTTTGAATGCCCAGCGGCATCTGTGTGGCCCAATGATGGGAATGTCGCGAAATTTCCGACATAAATCACGCCGTCGTGCATCCGCAGGTTCTAACTTCCACTTCCTCCTGGAATACATTGTAATCCGCGTCTTGTACAACTCGCCCATAAACCTGGCATTCATAGGTAGATTGTGATAACTCTTTATAGTTGGATAAACAGCGCAGTTACGACGAAAACTTGAACAGTGACCTTTTTAAATCCTTTGTTTTATACACTGTCGGGAAGATGGTAGTATTTCCAAGAACACTAAATTAAGGAACCATCCTGGCGTCGCTTCCTGTGAGACGATCATCGAAAAAAAAGAGAAGATGAAACGTCGTTGCGCTTTGAACCAGAGAGCCAATCCAGTGTCTTGCTGCTGCAATGTGATTCTCGTTCGTCATGAATGAATCAGGCCCAATGTCTGAACAGAAGCATTTTAAATGCCCAGCGGAATCTGTGTGGCCCAACGATGGGAATGTCCCAAACATTTCAACATGAACTACGGCGTCGTGCATCCGCAGGATTTAACACCCACTTCCTTCCAGAATTGATAGTAATCCGCGTCTTGTACAACTCGCCCATGAACCTGGTATTCATATGTAGATTATAACTCTTTATAATTGCAGAAACAGCGCAAACACGACGAAAACTTGAACCGCGACCTTTCTAAAGCCATTATTTTATAGACTGTCGGGGAAATGGTAGTATTTGCAGTGTCCCTAAGTTGAGGAACTATCCTGCCACCGCTCCTCTGAAACGATCGTCGAAGTAAAAAAGAAAAGCTGAGAAGTTGTTGCGCTTTGATCCGGGGAGGTAATCCGGTGCCTTGCTGCAGCCATGTGATTCTCTTTCGTCATGAATGATTCAGGCCCAATGTCTTACCGGAAGTCGTTTAAATGCCAAGCGGAATCTGTGTGGCCCAATGATGGGAATGTCCAAAACATTCCAACATGGACCACGGCGTTGTGCATCCGCTGGTTTTAACACCCACTTCCCCCTAAAATACACGGTAATCCGCGTCTTGTACAACTCGCCCATGAACCTAGTATTCAAAGGTACTATTATAACTATTCATATTTGCATAAACAGAGCAGTTGCGATGAAAACTTGAACAGCGGTCTTTAAAGCCATCATTTTATGCACTGTCGGAAAAATGGTAGTATTTGCATCTTGACTAAATTGCGTAACTATTCTGGCGTCACTTCCTGTGAGACGATCATCGAAGCAAAAAAGAAAAGATGATACCTCGTTGCGCTGTGGTCCGGGGAACTAATCCGGTGCCTTGCTGCAGCCATGTGATTCTCCTTCGTCATGAATGCATCAGGTCTAAAGTCTTACCGGAAACGGTTTATATGCACAGGGGCATCTGTGTGGCCCAATGATGACAATGTCCCAAACAATCCAAAATAAACCACGGCGTTATGTATCTGCTGGTTTTAACACCCACTTCCTCCCAGAATACATTATAATCCGCGTCTTGTACAACTAGCCCATGAACCTGGTATTCATAGGTAGACTATGATAACTCCTTATAGTTGCATAAACAGCGCAGTTACGACAAAAACTTGAACAGCAACCTTTATAAAGCCATAATTTTATACACTGTCGGGGAAATGGTAGTATTTACAATGTTTATATACTAAGGAACTATCCTGGCATCGCTCCCAGTGGGACGATCATCGAAGGAAAAATGAAAAGATGAGACCCTGTTGCGCTGTGGTCCGGGGAACTAGTCCGGTGCATTGCAGCAGCCATGTGATTCTGTTTCATCATGAATGAATCAGGCCCAATGTCTCACCGGAAGCAGTTTAAATTCCCAGCGGAATCTGTGTGGCCCAATGATGAAAATGTCCCAAACATTCCAACATAAACCACGGCGTCGTGCATCCGCTGGTTTAACACCCACTTCCTCTCAGAATACATGGTAATCCGCCTCTTGTACAACTCGCCCATGAACCTGGTATTCATAGGTAGATTGTGATAACTCTTTATAGTTGGATAAGCAGTGCAGTTACGACGAAAACTTGAACAGCATCCCTTTAAAATCCATTGTTTTATACACTGTTGGGGAAATGGTAGTATTTCCAAGAACACTAAATTAAGGAACCATCCTGCCACCGCTCCTGTGAAACGATCGTCGGAGAAAAAAAGAAAAGATGAAACGTCGTTGCGCTTTGTTCCAGCGAACTATTCCGGTGCTTTGCTGCAGCCATGTGATTCTTTTTCGTCATGAATGAATCAGGCCCTATGTCTCACCGGAAGCAGTTTAAATGCCCAGTGGCATCTGTGTGGCCCAATGATGGCAAAGTCCCAAATATTCCAACATAAACCACGTCGTCGAGCATCCGCTGGTTTTATTACCCATTTTCACCCAGAACATGGTCATCCGCGTCTTGTACAACTCGCCCATGAACCTGGTATTCATAGGTAGACTATGATAACTCTTTATAGTTGCATAAACATCGCAGTTACGACAAAAACTTGAACAGCAAACTTTATAAAGCCATTTTTATACACTGTCGGGAAAATGGTAGTATTTGCATCTTGACTAAATTAAGTAACTATCCTGGCGTCGCTTTCTGTGAGACGATCATCGAAGGAAAAAAGAAAATATGATTCCTCGTTGTGCTGTGGTCCGGGGAACTAATACGCTGCCTTGCTGCAGCCATGTGATTCTGTTTCGTCATGAATGAATCAGGCCCAATGTTTCACCGGTAGCAGTTTAAATTCCCAACGGAATCTGTGTGGCCCAATGATGGGAATGTCCCAAACATTCCAACATAAACCACGGCGTCGTGCATCGGCTGGTTTAACACCCACTTACTCCCAGAATACATGGTAATCCGCCTCTTGTACAACTCGCCCATGAACCTGGTATTCATAGGTAGACTACGATAACTCTTTATAGTTGCATGAAGAGCGCAGTTGCGACGAAAAATTGAATAGCAGCCTTTCTAAAGCCATCACTTTCTACACTGTCGGAGAAATGATAATATTTGCAAGAACACTAAAATAAGGAACTATCCTGGCATCGCTTCCAGTGAGATGATCGTGGAAGAAAAAAGAAAAGATGAGACCCCGTTGCGCTGTGGTCCGGGGAACTAATCCGGTGCCTTGCAGCAGCCTTGTGATTCTCTTTTGTCATGAATGAATCAGGCCCAATATCTCACCGTAAACGGTTTGAATGCCCAGCGGCATCTGTGTGGCCCAATAATGGGAATGTCGCGAAATTTCCGACATAAATCACGCCGTCGTGCATCCGCTGGTTTTTACTTCCACTTCCTCCTGGAATACATGGTAATCCGCGTCTTGTACAACTCGCCCATAAACCTGGCATTCATAGGTAGATTGTAATAACTCTTTATAGTTGGATAAACAGCGCAGTTACGACGAAAACTTGAACTGTGGCCTTTTTAAATCCATTGTTTTATACACTGTCGGGAAGATGGTAGTATTTCCAAGAACACTAAATTAAGGAACCATCCTGGCGTCGCTTCCTGTGAGAAGATCATCGAAAAAAAAAGAGAACATGAAACGTCGTTGCGCTTTGAACCAGAGAGCCAATCCAGTGTCTTGCTGCTGCAATGTGATTCTCGTTCGTCATGAATGAATCAGGCCCAATGTCTGACCAGAAGCATTTTAAATGCCCAGCGGAATCTGTATGGCCCAACGATGGGAATGTCCCAAACATTTCAACATGAACTACGGCGTCGTGCATCCGCAGGATTTAACACCCACTTCCTTCCAGAATTGATAGTAATCCGCGTCTTGTACAACTCGCCCATGAACCTGGTATTCATATGTAGATTATAACTCTTTATAATTGCAGAAACAGCGCAGTTACGACGAAAACTTGAACCGCGACCTTTCTAAAGCCATTATTTCATAGACTGTCGGGGAAATGGTAGTATTTGCAGTGTCCCTAAATTGAGGAACTATCCTGCCACCGCTCCTCTGAAACGATCGTCGAAGAAAAAAAGAAAAGATGAGAAGTTGTTGCGCTTTGATCCGGGGAGCTAATCCGGTGCCTTGCTGCAGCCATGTGATTCTCTTTCGTGATTAATGAATCAGGCCCAATGTCTCACCGGAAGCCGTTTAAATGCGAAGCGGAATCTGTGTGGCCCAATGATGGGAATGTCCAAAACATTCCAACATGGACCATGGCGTTGTGCATCCGCTAGTTTTAACACCCACTTCCCCCTAAAATACACGGTAATCCGCGTCTTGTACAACTCGCCCATGAACCTAGTATTCATAGGTACTATTATAACTATTCATAATTGCATAAAGAGAGCAGTTGCGACGAAAACTTGAACAGCGACCTTTAAAGCCATCATTTTATACACTGTCGGGAAAATGGTAGTATTTGCATCTTGACTAAATTAAGTAACTATCCTGGCGTCACTTCCTGTGAGACGATCATCGAAGGAAAACAGAAAAGATGATACCTCGTTGCGCTGTGGTCCGGGGAACTAATCCGGTGCCTTGCTGCAGCCATGTGATTCTCCTTCGTCATGAATGCATCAGGTCCAAAGTCTCACCGGAAACGGTTTAAATGCACAGGGGCATCTGTGTGGCCCAATGATGACAATGTCCCAAACAATCCAAAATAAACCACGGCTTTATGTATCTGCTGGTTTTAACACCCACTTCCTCCCAGAATACATTATAATCCGCGTCTTGTACAACTAGCCCATGAACCTGGTATTCATAGGTAGACTATGATAACTCCTTATAGTTGCATAAACAGCGCAGTTACGACAAAAACTTGAACAGCAACCTTTATAAAGCCATAATTTTATACACTGTCGGAAAAATGGTAGTATTTACAATGTTTATAAATTAAGGAGCTATCCTGGCATCGCTCCCAGTGGGACGATCATCGAAGGAAAAAAGAAAAGATGAGACCCTGTTGCGCTGTGGTCCGGGGAACTAGTCCGGTGCATTGCAGCAGCCATGTGATTCTGTTTCGTCATGAATGAATCCGACCCAATGTTTCACCGGTAGCAGTTTAAATGCCCAGCGGAATCTGTGTGGCCCAATGATGGGAATGTCCCAACCATTCCAACATAAACCACGGCGTCGTGCATCCGCTGCTTTAACACCCACTTCCTTCCAGAATACATGGTATACCGCGTATTGTACAACTCGCCCATGAACCTGGTATTCATATTTAGACTATGATAACTCTTTATAGTTGCAGAACCAGCGCAGTTGCGATGAAAACTTAAACAGCGGCCTTTCTAAAGCCATTGATTTATACACTGTCTGGAAAATGGTAATATTTCCAATGTCACTAAATTAAGTAACTATCCTGCCACCGCTCCTGTGAAACGATCATCGGATAAAGAAAGAAAAGCTGAGATGTTGCACTTTGAACCGGTGCTAATCCGGTGCCTTGCTGCAGCCTTGTGATTCTCTTTCGTCATTAATGAATTAGGCCAAATGTCTCAACGGAAGCATGTTAAATGCCCAGCGGAACCTGTGAGCCCCAATGATCGGAATGTCCCAAACATTCCAACATAAACCACGGCGTCGTGCATCCGCCAGTTTTACCTTCCACATCCTCCCCGAATGAATGGTAATCCGCGTCTTGTACCACTCGCCCATGAACCTGGATTTCATAGGTAGACTATGATAACTCTTTATATTTGTATAAAAAGCGCAGTTACGACGAAAACTTGAACGGCAACCTTTATAAATCCATTATTTTATACACTCTCGGGGAAATGGTAGTATTTGCATTGTTACTAAATTGATTGATTGATTTGTTGGGTTTAACGCCCCAAAACCACTATTTGATTATGAGAGACGCCGTAGTTGAGGGCTCCGGAAATTTTGACCACCTGGGGTTCTTTAACTTGCACCCAAATCTGAGTACACGGGCCTACAACATTTATAGTCACTAAATTAGGGAACTATCCTGGCGTCGCCTCCTGTGAGACGATCGTGGAAGAAAAAAGAAAAGATGAGACCTCGTTGCGCTGTGATCCGGGGAACTAATCCAGTGCATTGCTGCTCATGTGATTCTCTTTCGTCATGAATGAATCAGGCCCAATATCTCACCGGAAGCAGTTTAAATGGGCAGCGGCATCTGTGTGGCCCAATGGTGGGAATGTCGCAAACATTCCAACATAAACCACAGTGTCGTGCATCCGCTGGTTTTAACTTCCACTTCCTCTCAGAATGCATGGTAATCCGCGTCTTGTACAACTCGCCCATCAACCTGGTGTTCATAGGTAAACTATGATAACTATTTAGAGTTGCATAAACAGCGCAGTTGCGACGAAAAGTTAATCAGTGGCCTCTCTAAAGCCAGTGATTTATACACTGTCTGGAAAATGGTAATATTTCAGATGTCACTAAATTAAGTAACTATCCTGCCACCATTCCTGTGAAACAATAATCGGATAAAGAAAGAAAAGCTGAGATGTTGCACTTTGAACCGGGGAGCTAATCCGGTGCCTTGATGCGGCCATGTGATTCTCTTTCGTTATAAATGAATCAGGCCCAATGTCTCAACGGTAGCATTTTAAATGCCCAGCAGAATCTGTGTGGCCCAATGATAGGAATGGCCCAAACATTCCAACATAAACCACAGTGTCGTGCATCCGCTGGTTTTAACTTCCAATTCCTCTCAGAATGCATGGTAATCCGCGTCTTGTACAACTCGCCCATCAACCTGGTGTTCATAGGTAGACTATGATAACTATTTAGATTTGCATAAACAGCGCAGTTGCGACGAAAAGTTAATCAGTGGCCTCTCTAAAGCCAGTGATTTATACACTGTCTGGAAAATGGTAATATTTCAGATGTCACTAAATTAAGTAACTATCCTGCCACCACTCCTGTGAAACGATCATCGGACAAAGAAAGAAAAGCTGAGATGTTGCACTTTGAACCGGGGAGCTAATCCGGTGCCTTGATGCGGCCATGTGATTCTCTTTCGTTATAAATGAATCAGGCCCAATGTCTCAACGGTAGCATTTTAAATTCCCAGCAGAATCTGTGTGGCCCAATGATATGAATGGCCCAAACATTCCAACATAAACCACGGCGTCGTGCATTCGCTAGTTTTAACTTCCACATCCTCCCAGAATGCATGGTAATCAGCGTCTTGTACAACTCGCCCATGAACCGGGTATTCATAGGTAGACTATGATAACTCTTTATAGTTGCATAAACAGCGCAGTTGCGACGAAAAGTTGAATAGCAGCCTTTCTAAAGCCATCAATTTATACACTGTCGGAAAAATGATAATATATGCAAGAACACTAAATAGGGAACTATTTTGCCACCGCTTCTATGAAACGATCGTCGAAGAAAAAAAGAAAAGATGAGACGTCGTTGCGCTTTGATCCGGGGAGCTAATCCGGTGCCTTGCTGCAGCCATTTGATTCTCTTTCGTCATGAATGAATCAGGCCCAATGTCTTACCGGAAGCAGTTTAATGCCCAGCAGAATCTGTGTAGCCCAATGATAGGAATGTCCCAAACATTTCAACATGAACTACGGCGTCGTGCATTTACTGGTTTTAACACCCACTTCCTTCCAGAATACATGGTATACCGCGTATTGTACAACTCGCCCATGAACCTGGTATTCATATTTAGACTATGATAACTCTTTAGAGTTGCATAAACAGCGCAGTTTCGACGAAAAAATGAATAGCAGCCTTTCTAAAGCCATCATTTCGTAAACTCTCGGAGAAATGCTAGTATTTCAAGAACAGTAAATTAAGGATTTATCCGGGCATCGCTTCCAGGGAGACGATCATCGAAGGAAAAAAGAAAAGGTGAGACTCCGTTGCGCTGTGGTCGGGGAACTAATCCGGTGCATTGCAGCAGCCATGTGATTCTTTTTTGTCAAGAATGACTCAAGCCCAATATCTCACCGGAAGCAGTTTAAATGCCCAGCGGCATCTGTGTGGCCCAATGATGGGAATGTCGCAAACATTCCAACATAAACCACGCCGTCGTGCATCTGCTGGTTTTAACTTCCACTTCTTCTCAGAATAAATGGTAATCCGCGTCTTGTACAACTCGCCCATGAACCTGGTGTTCATAGGTAGACAATGATAACTATTTAGAGTTGCATAAACAGCGCAGTTGTGACGAAAACTTAAACAGCGGCCTCTCTAAAGCCATTGATTTTTACACTGTCTGGAAAATGGTAATATTTCCAATATCACTAAATTAAGTAACTATCCTGCCACCGCTCCTGTGAAGCGATCATCGGATAAAGGAAGGAAAGCGTAGATGTTGCACTTTGAACCGGGGAGCTGATTCGGTGCCTTGCTGCAGCCTTGTGATTCTCTTTCGTCATGAATGAATCAGGCCCAATGTATCAACGGAAGCATTTTAAATGCCCAGCGGAATCTGTGTGGCCCAATGATCGGAATGTCCCAAACATTCCAACATAAACCACGGCATCGTGCATCCGCTAGTTTTAACACCCACATCCTCCCAGAATACATGGTAGTCCGCGTCTTGTACAACTCGCCCATGAACCTGGTATTCATAGGTAGACTATGATAACTGTTTATATTTGCATAAACAGCGCAGTTACGACGAAAACTTGAACAGGAACCTTTATAAATCCATTATTTTATACACTGTCGGGCAAATGGTAGTATTTGCAAAGTCACTAAGTTGATTCATTTTTGGTGTGTAGCGACACCACAGACCCGAAATAACGGGAGAGTTTCTACTCCCCCCCACGCCTAGCCGTGCGTGGCTTTGCCGTGCCAGGGGAAAAGGGGATACTGGGGGTGTAGCTGACGCTGGGTGATTGGACCTTTAAGGCCCCCCGGCCGAGGCAACACACCCCTTTGGCCCCGGCTTTACGTAGACGGCCCCCCTGGGCCGACCCACCCAGGGGAAATCGGCAGTCGCCTTTTCCTATCTCTCTCTCCCTACATCTTCGTCTTTCTTACCTTTTTAGCTTTCCTGCCTACTTCTCTCTTCTGTTTACTTCCAATTTTCCTGGCGGCAAGAGTTAACCCTGTGCAAAAAGCCTACCTTGGTCTAGGCGCATTGGGTTATGGCAGTGTTGTACGGCTGACGTCTGCAAGCTTTCAGCACCTGCAAACTTGCAGCGTCCCCTTGTTGGGCTCCGTGGTGGGTGGCCGCCAACGCTGCTGAACAAAAATAAGACCGGCATGCATGGAGCATTCCCTCAACTGTTTGATCGTACCAGCCTAAAGCGGGTACGCACCGACGACATAAATTTCTTCAACCAGCCAATAGAATCTTTTCCCCACATCCACGTCATTCACTGTGAAAAAACCGGAAAGCAAGCCAGGACCGTATCTCCTTTCGTAGTTGCCAGGTGTCTTACTGAAACTCTCGGGGCTGGATACAAAGTAACCAAAATGGCTAGTGGAGACCTTCTTCTCGAAATTCGGGACAAATCACAATTTGTAAAGCTAGACAGCCTCTCAACGTTTGGTGACGTACCGATCACCATAACACCGCACATATCTATGAACATCACTCGCGGAGTGGTATCTGATGTAGACTTACTTGAACTCACCGAAACTGAACTTTTGGAAGGGTGGAAGAGCCAAAATGTCAATAATGTACAGAGAATTATCATCAGAAGAGATAATAAGGAAATACCGACAGAACACTTGATACTCACATTTGCATCCAGTAAACTACCAGACTCCATTCAAACAGGGTATACAAAGACATCTGTCAGGCCGTATATACCAAACCCTCGTCGTTGCTTCTAATGCCAAAAGTATGGCCATGGCTCTAAAACCTGTCGTGGTCGCCAGACTTGTGCACATTGTGGAGTCCTGGGCCACGTGTCTGAGAACTGCAAACAACCGCCACACTGTGTAAACTGCGAAGGAAACCATGCCGCATATTCACGTTCCTGCACATACTGGAAAAAAGAAAAAGAAATAATTACATTGAAGGTGAAGGAGAACATTACGTTTAAGGAAGCACGGCGAAGAGTCGCTCCATTCTACGGACCTACATACGCTGATGCGGCGCGTCAGGGGGCACCGCCGCACCAGCCCTCGCCACCCCTTCGGCCCGCGCATACCGAGCCGGCGGTTGTGGCACCTGCCCCCAAGGCGGCTGTAGCCCAGGCTACACCGCCTACTCCCAAACAGAGACCGGAGACTCCAGAGTCTTCGGGTGTCAAGGCCTCCCCTCACCAGGCGAGGCCCAAAATCCGAACTAACAGCCCCCACGTGCGGGCATCCAGTGCCTCCGAGGAGGCAATGGATACGTCGGCACCATTGGTGCCGAAAGAGCGGCGCTGCTCCTTGGAGCGTGCCAAGAAGACAAAAAAGCAAATAACAGGGCCTGGCGACGGCCCTGGTAAGTGAACTCAAACTCCTAGTCTAAACAGCCACTCGCTTTTCGTACACACTGCATTATTTTACATTCTCCATGAACACTCAAATTATACAATGGAACGTCAGGGGCCTTCTCAGAAACCTTGACTACATCCAAGAACTCTTACACGAACACTCACCAAAAGTGCTGTGTGTACAAGAAACACACCTTAATTCAAAAACAGAAATTTTCTTCGTAAATACGTTATTTTTCGAAAGGACCGTGATCATGCCATGACATCCTCCGGATTTGTTGTCATCATAGTGAATCAAGGAATTGCATGCACACACTTACAACTCCAAACATCCCTTGAGGCAGTGGCTGTTCGAGCGGTTCTTTTTGACAAACTGATCACAATCTGTACTATTTACATTCCTCCTAGCTATCAGCTGCTAAAACGTGATTTACACTCTTTAATTGATGAACTTCCGGAATCTTATGTTCTCCTTGGAGACTTTAATGCGCATATCAGGCTTCGGGGTGGCTCTCGGTACGACGTGCGAGGTCGACTGATCGAACAGTTCCTTCTCTCGTCGAGCGCGTGTCTCCTAAATCGAAAAAAACCAACCTATTAAAATCTCGCTAATAACACCTACTCCTCCATAGACTTAAGCATAGTATCTCCATCTCTTGTGCCTCTACTCTCGTGGAAAGTCGTCAGTAATCTGTACGGAAGTGACCACTTCCCCGTAGTTTTGAGCACAACTATAGTAACTGAGTGCCCACCACGTGTTCCCAAGTTGCTCATAAATAGAGCCGACTGGGAACAGTTTTATACCATCGCTCGCCTAGTTTAGAATTACATATGTACTTTGAACATTGATGTTGCTGTCAACTTCTTCACAGCGTTTTTGATTGATGCTGCAATAAAATGCAACCCACAAACAAATGGACACCCTGGAAAACGGCGTGTGTCATGGTGGAACTCTGAATGCCGAAACGCGCGCAAACAGCAAAACAGAGATTGGAGGCTGCTTCGGAACTCACCGAAAGCTGAAAATCTTGACACCTTCAAAAAATAAAGTCTCAAGCTAGGAGAACGCGTCGGCAGGCCAGAAGAGAAAGCTGGCAGAAGTTTTTGTCAGGGATCAATTCATACACACAAGAAGCCAAAGTCTGGAACATGGTCGGTAGGATAGCAGGGAAACAAGTACACACACTTCCACTCGTAAACACTCAAGGTGATACCTTGGAAGATCAGGCAAACTTCCTCGGTGCACACTTCGAACAGGTATCCAGCTCGTCCCACTATACTGACACTTTCCAAAAATACAGAACAAGAATAGAAAAGCAGGAACTCGAACAGAAATTCACTAGATACGAGGCATATAACCAAGCTTTCAGTCTAGCTGAGCCCCGAACATCTCTTAACTCCTGCAGTACTTCTGCCCCAGGTTCTGACCGTGTGATGTATGAAATGTTAAAAAACCTACCAAACGAAACCCGAAAGACCTTACTTTGTTTGTACAAAGCTATTTGGTGTTCTGGCACTATTCCTACCTCCTGGAAAGAGGCTATTGTTATTCCCATTTTGAAAAAGGGCAAGGACCCTTCTTTAACCTCGAGTTATAGGCCTATAGCACTTACAAGCTGCTTTTGCAAAGTCTTCGAAAAAATGATAAACTGTCGACTTGTACATTTTCTTGAAACAAATAATTTGCTCGACCCATTTCAGTACGGGTTTCGAGAAAGTAGATCCACCACAGACCACCTTGTTCGTATCGAGGCACAGATCAGAGACGCCTTCGTCTATAAACAATATTTTCTCTCTGTGTTCCTCGATATCGAAAAGGCTTATGATACAACATGGCGTTTCGGAATTCTAAGAGACCTGTCCCACCTTGGTGTGCGCGGAAGAATGTTTCATATAATCGAAAGTTACCTGTCAAACCGGACATTCCGTGTCCGTCTGGGCAGTGTGCTCTCTCAAACATTTGTCCAGGAAACAGGCGTGCCACAAGGTGGTGTGCTTAGTTGCACACTCTTTATTATTAAAATGAATTCTTTGCACTTGTCCATTCTCTGCAATATGTTCTATTGTACATATGTCGACGACGTTCAGCTTGGCTTCCAGTCATGCAACTTGGCCATGTGTGAGCGGCAGGTTCAGCTGGGTTTAAATAAGGTCTCCAAATGGGCAGATGAAAACGGATTTCGACTTAACCCACAAAAAAGCACGTGTTCCTTGTTCTCTCGAAAGAGAGGCATGCACTCGGAACCTGACATTCGACTGAACGGGCAACGTCTGTCCGTCAAAGCCGAGCATAAATTCTTAGGCTTAATCTTGGACAACAAGTTGACCTTCGTACCCCACATAAAGTATTCAAAAACAAAATGTTTAAAAGCCATGAATGTTATAAGAGTGTTGTCACGTACTACGTGGGGTGGTGACAGGAAATGCCTCATGAACCTGTATAAAAGCCTAATTCGCACCCGCTTAGATTATGAGGCCGTTGTCTATCAGTCTGCCACTCAAAGTGCCTTGAAGATGCTGGACCCCGTGCACCATTTGGGCATCCGCCTTTCTATGGGTGGTTTTCGCACCAGCCCCGTAGAAAGCCTTTATGTTGAGTCAAATGAGTGGTCGCCTCATCTGCAGAGAACTTACATGTCCTTTGTTTATTTCCTTAAGGTAAAAGCAGACAAGAGGCACCCCTCATACTCTACTATTATTGACTTGTCGAGCTCCATTCTTTTTCAAAACAGGCCTTCAATGAGACAGCCCTTCTCAGTTCGCCTGAAGGGTCTAGCTGAGGACACTGGAGTGTCACTCGAACACAGCTTAATGGCTCCTGTAGCATACCCGCCACCGTGGCAGTGGCAGACTATAGATTGCGATGTGTCTTTCCTAGAAGTTACGAAACATGCGCATAATGCCCATATTCGAACATACTTTTTGGAACTTCAACACAAATACACACGTCCTGGGTTTTTTACAGATGCCTTTAAGTCTAACTCCTCTGTGTCCTACGCTGCTGTTGGCCCTTCCTTTTCGGATGCTGGCCCTCTACATCCAGGCACAAGTATTTTCACAGCGGAAGCTTACGCGATACTTGTGGCAGCTAAACACATCAAACAATCACAAATACAAAAAGCAGTAATATATACAGACTCCCTCAGTGTGGTAACGGCTCTGCACAGTCTTAAAAAACAAAAAACCCTGTCCTCGTTTCACTTTACTCCATTTTATGCACACTCTACACACTCAAACAACATGTTGTAGTGTGCTGGGTGCCAGGGCACCGTGAGATCCAAGGCAACGTGAGGGCGGATCAGCTCGCTGCATCCGTCCATGAGAGCACCGCCATTACATCCATATATATCCCGGCCCTTGATCTTGAGCCGTCTCTCAAACGAAGCTTCAGGGACTACTGGCAGAGCAAGTGGGATACACACACACAAAACAAACTACACGTTATCAAGCCACACCTTGGCCATTGGCCACCAGTATCAAAATCACGTCTAACAGAGGTAACACTAACAAGACTCAGGATAGGACACACATACACGACACACACACATCTTTTGTCGGGGGGTGATCCACCATTGTGTGATAAATGTGGTGAGGCATTAAAAGTTCTTCACGTTTTAATTCAATGTAAACAGTTAGAACCTCTAAGAAAACATTTTCCATTACCCTACCGACAACGTATACCGTTACACCCTGCAATGTTCGTCGGTAGGGAACCGCTTTTTAGTCGTAAATCCTTGTTAGCGTTTTTAAAAGCACTTCATAGTTTTCATATCGTATACCCGGGCATTCCGTAGCACAACCTCTCCAGAGAAGTTTTTGCTGCGGTGGCTACCCAAGAAAGCACTTGCCTCACGGCCCTTGGACGCAAGGGTATGAACGAGTGAGGCACTTGTGCTAATGCCAGACATGTCCACCATCGTTTTTCATTATCACCAACTTTTGTCACCTATTCACACCACACACACCTTTCACGGCATGGTCATGATTTTATTACTTGTATGTTTATACCCGCCTTGTTGCAAAGAATTTTATGGCCCTTATACAGCCGCTAATCACAATCATTGTCCACATTCTTTGTCCCATGAACTGGCGCTCTTTGGCCATCAAATGGCCCTTGCGCCAAAAAAACACCATATATCATCATCAAATTGATTGATTGATTTGTGAGGCTTAACGCCCCAAAACCACTATTTATTATGAGAGACGCCGTAGTGGAGGGCTCCAGAAATTTCGACCACCTGGGGTTCTTTAACGCGCACCCAAATCTGAGTACACGGGCGCACAACATTTATAGTCACTAAATTAGGGAAATATCCTGGCGTCGCTTCCTGTGATACGATCGTGGAAGAAAAAAAGAAAAGATGAGACCTCGTTGCGCTGTGATCCGGGGAACTAATCCGGTGCATTGCTGCAGCCATGTGATTCTCTTTCGTCATGAATGAATCAGGCCCAATATCTCACCGGAAGCAGTTTAAATGGCCAGCGGCATCTGTGTGGCCCAATGATGGGAATGTCGCAAACATTCCAACATGAACCACAGTATCGTGCATCCGCTGTTTTTAAATTCCACTTCCTCCCAGAATGCATAGTAATCCGCGTCTTGTACAACTCGCCCATAAACCTGGTATTCATAGGTAGGCTATGATAACTAATTATAGTTGCATAAACAGCGCAGGTGCGACGAAAACTTAAAAAGCGGCCTTTTTAAAGCCATTGATTTATACACTGTCAGGAAAGTAGTAATATTTCAAATGTCACTAAATAAGTAACTATCCTGCCAACGCTCCTGTGAAACGATCGTCGGAGAAAAAAAGAAAAGCTGAGATGTTGCACTTTGAACCAGGGAGCTAATGCGGTGCCTTGATGCGGCCATGTGATTCTCTTTCGTTAT